>NC_137018.1:45211167-45361167 GCF_032717465.1 Coenobita brevimanus
AGTTCACAAAATTTTTTTTATATATAGCATTTAAATCTTGTCGTCTAAGCTCCTTTTCCCAATCAGTTTCTAAGAAGTACTTCTTTAGGTCATGATAGTTTCCCATTTTATAGTTTAGGCTCGTTTTGTAGAGGTGTATGGTATGTAGGAGGACTGCTTGGCCTTGATAGCAGGCTGTGAAGCCTATGCCCAGAGTCGGACACATAAAAACAAAAAAAACTATGTCATATGCAATCCTGAAGTTGCAATTTAGTACTGCATGGTCGCTTTTGGCGAATGGAGGGTGATATATTAAATTGTCAGTATGGTTTTCTTGCCTAGTAAATATAAGATCTAACATTGAGGGTACATCGAGTCCTCTTTTTCTGGTGCTTTCCCTTACATGTTGCGTTAGGAAAAACTCCTGCACGAGATCCAGGAGCTTTTGGTCCCAACTGCTTTCTTGGCTTATTATATCTAGAGTATTCCAATTTATATTTGTATTAAAATCTCCAGTTAGTATAATTCTTTCCGATCTCTCATCCATTCTATGTAGTAATGCTCTTAAACTCTGAATTGTACTCTCCGCCAGGTCATCATATTCGCCTCCTTCCCATGTGTTTGATCTAGGTGGCATGTACAAATTGGCTACAATTGCTTTCCCTTCAGATGTACTGATTTCTACTGCAGTCATTTTCTACTTGTGAGGGTGTATCTAAATCTGTTTCTTTGACTTTTACATGTTTCTTAGTTAATATTATAATTCCTCCTCCCTTTTTTAAGTTCCTATCTCTTCTCCTTATATTGTATTCCTCAAAGTTTAGGATGTCATTTGATATAGGTATCAAATGTGTGTGTGTGTGTGTGTGTGTGTGTGTGTGTGTGTGTGTGTTCTTACCTAATTGTTCTTACCTAATTGTACCTTCACAGGAATGAGTCAGGCTCGTACTGTCCCGTGCATTAAACCATTTTTATCATGCATATCCTTAAATTTGTGAACAGTTTTGGCACACTACTTCATTCGGTAGTGCATTCCAGTGATCAATTGCCCTGTTTGCGAAACTGAATTTCCTTACGTCTTTATCGCCTCTCTGTGTAGTTTTTAGCAGTGTCCTCTTGCTGATGCTTCCCCATAATTTATATATTCATTGATGTCTATTTTCTCTTTCCCTGAGATGCATTTATATAGCATAATCATGTCTCCTCTTTTCCTTCTCTCCTGTAGTGAGTAGATTGTTTTTCTAGTCTTTCTTCGTAGCTGCCCTTAAGCTTGTAGCTGCCATTTGTAATTTTTCAGTCTTATCTATCTATTTTTCTAGATGATTCCATACTACTGATGCATATTCCAGAGTTGGTCTGATGAATGATGTTATTATCTTTCTCAGCATGTCTTCATTTATATACAGTATGTGAAGGCTGTTCTCGTATTAGCAAGCAATGTATACATGTTACCGGTACGTACCTTCTCACTGATTTGGTCATTTGGACATAATCTGTTATTGATAATTGTGTGTGTGTGTGTGTGTGTGTGTGTGTGTGTGTGTGTGTGTGTGTGTGTGTGTGTGTTTAGGTGTCCGACTTCAGGGCATAGGTTTCACAGCCTGCTCCCAAGCCCCAGTAGTCCTCCTACATACCATACACCTCTACATGTCACCACTCCGGCGCTAACACCCACCGTCCATTGAATATATGCTAGGGCTGTCTCATACAGGACTGTTGTATTGGTATTAGCGGGGGTATTTTTACATGTCGTACTACTACTATAACTACTCACCAGAGTATCGCAAGAAACGTTTCTAAATTATTACAGCACAAGAAATGCTGTCTCATTATGATTGGTTTCACGGAAAAAAATCAGAAATATGCAATTATTGTGAAAAAAGACACACAGATATGTTACAAAGTATACCGGTATTTCTTTACTGTAAAGAAAACATGTACCGGTACTCAAAATGATTATTATGTATGTTTTTAAATGTCCAATTTTCCAGTGCTCACAAAGACTATTAAATTGCACAGATGCAACATAGCCTTCATTGAACAGACAATACTTCACAATATTATATAAATGTTAGTTAACCAGTCTAGCCTACACTGTACAGAATATACAGCACAATGAGCCCATGGTTATCATGCATGTTTGGAACCGTGCCTAGTGCATGATAATGATTTTGTGCAATAACAAAAGCACTGAGCCATTAGGATTTGTCCTAATTGGTACCATGTACCCCACTTGCAGACCCAAATTTTCCCTTTTACAACAATTTACACCTACTAAATACATACTGTACATATTATATATTATGGTATCAGAAACATACATTGGCATGGTTAATAAAAAATGATGAAAAGTGCACAATAAGGAAGAAACACTTACCATATAGATCTGGTGACCTTGAGGTAAGGGGTTCTGAGGCTAAGGTGTGAAGTTAGTGGCCTCCACCACGTGGGATTAACTCCTCGAGAAAGGCTTCATCTTTGAATCCCTCAAAGTCATCAAACACCATAGATTTTGCACCATCATTATCACCAGAAACCAGCTTGGGCACATGATAATGTAGTTTTTTTTTAGCCCCCCCCCAAAAAAAAAAAAAAAAAAAGTGTGATATCACCAGGAGTGCAGATTTTCAGCCAGCAGTGATAAAAAAAAGCCGCTGTAACCAAGTATGTGATAACCAAGGGATCACTGTTTATTTATACTTTTCTTGTATATGTCTTACAATGGCTTAATTCTACTTCTGTTGTAATTGACAGAAAACTTGTATACAAACAACTGTTGTGATTGATGGAAAACTTGTTTACAACATCGTCGTTGCACATTTTCCCTTCCACGTACCATTATTATGACAAAGTTTTAGACATTCATGCATCAGACACCTGTTTATTTATTCAGCCAGTAGCAAAGAAATCGCCTGGCCTTTTATGTCGAAGTAAATATTTGTCACTTCATTTATCTTTCTTCTCATATGCACAACCATTATAGTGGCAGGTGGTGTGGTGACAGCAATCATCCAACCGATGTTGTGCTGCCTACCTCTTCCATCACTGTTAACATTCTGTTGCCCTCCTTTCTTCCTACCTCTCCTCCCCCTCTTGTACTTAACTTTCTTATTCTTCTTTCCCTTTCAGCCAGCCCTAGACTGTGACAAAACTGGTTTCCTGTAGCGCAGGACACCATTTACAATGCTGGGTGGTATCCATATCAGATCGTAGAATGAGGTGGAACCTCTTACTGTGCCCCAGTCACGTGGACAGCAATGCAAATGCAGCATCCACCCAAGAACTAATCTTCCACACTTTCCCCCCTGCCTTGCTGTGGCAATATGCTGTAAAACCACAAGGGAACATGGTATCACCACATGGGATGGCCCTGCAGGGGTGACTGCCTGCCTTTGGTTGATGGGTTAGACTAAGGTGACCAGAGTCCCGCTTTTAGGCGGGACAGTTCCGCTGTTTGGACGTCCGCCCCGCGTTTTTAATTGTGACTATAAATGTCCCACATTTTGAGCAAATTATCTTAATTGTCCCGCTTTTAGAAAATTACTATTGCATTTGATATAACATGACCTTTTATGAAATTAGGATGAATTGGAAAAATTATGCATAATCCTAACCAAATGAAATACCGAATTATTAATATAAACTCTGTAACGCTCACTAGCTGGTAACTTTGGTCGACTCATTCACTGTACCGTACGGTATGTTCGGAGTTCGTAGGAGACGTTAGTGTTTGATTAGCAGCCTCAGTTTGAGGTGTGGCGCAGCAGCGGTCGCAGTCACTGTAATGCTAGGTGAAAAAGACTCGACACCTCGGTCCTAGAACACCTAACGTGTAGCGGGGTCCCTTTTCGAGACCGGGGCTTAGTGCAAATAAGAGAGAGGTAGGACACAAAAACTCCAGCAGTAATCTGTACACGTGTATTCCTTCAGTCAGACACAAGACAGAACAGCAGATAGTACAAGACAGTATTTGGTGAGTGATAAAACCTTAACTAATTAATCAGTACCTCGCAGGATACTAGTTTAACAGACATTGATGCCAACACTCTAGGTTTAGTGTACAGGTTTACTTAGAACACAGGGTGGCGGTGCACGTGGGGAAGTCGAGGGGGTCTCACAGGGGGGGAGGGGTGGCGCACTGAGGGTCTGATTATAGTTATAGTAGTATCGAGTGGGAGTTGATGTTAAAGAGTTTGACTTGTTATTTTCTGGGAGCAAGGGGGTTTTGGTAATTTATTATAACACGAATCCAGGTTTTCACATACGCGTCGAATCCCGAGAGGAGATTTACTAAGGGAGGGTATAAGGCACTGAGAGTCTCGTTATGTTTATAGTAATATGAGGGGGAGGGTATTACTAACACTTTCTCTTTACCATTTGCTGGTAGCAAGAGACATTTGGATATTTTACTAATGGGAATCCCTCGGGTTGAGCGTCTTACGGATTTCATACAAGGGCGTTACTCCGAGTCTGATTCTTCAGCACTTGGACTCAACATTTGTTAATATTAATCCGCCCCGTGGTATCATTCATTCCCCCTCTATCTTCTCGTGAACACCTGACCTGTTATTCGGGGTGCACTATGTCACTATATCTCTGTTACACTAACTTGGGGCAATGTCACACTTAACATGAATCACTTATACGGTGGGGGCGGCTGGGAGACACGCCGGCGACGATTCTGCCGGGACTGGGGCACCGCCAGGGAGGGCTTGCCGAGAGGGCACGGGGCGACTTGCAGAGGCGTATTCTCTCGTCCGGGGCTGCAGGTGGCGAAGGGGCCCGTATTCTTCGGGCTGGGTACAGGGGTGTGGCCCTCAGGACTGGGCCCAAACAGGTCCAGAAATCTCTGGCTCAGGTCTTGGCCGGAGGTGGAGGTCTTCTGCCGTTGGGGCATAGGGAGGTCTCGCCCGGGGGTCCTGGGGAGGGCCTGGAGTACCCTAGGGCTTCGGTCCCCAGAGCCAGGAGGCACTGTCAGGGAGGGACTGCGGCACCGACCTGAATCAGGGTCCGTCAGATGGGTCTTCTCCAGGGCCAGGCTTAGGGAGCAGAGGCCAGGGGAGGCGTTAGGGCCTCTCCTGCGTCGGGAGTCCAGGCCCTCGTCTCACGCTGGAGCGGCGGGGCTACTCTCACCTGTCTCCGGCCGTGGGGCCCGGCTACTGGCTGTGGCTTCCCAAGGGCGCGGCTGTGAGGCGCCAAGGCCCGGCTACTGGCCATGGCCTGAATGGGGGAATCAGCGCGCCTCTGGATGCCTTCGGAGTGGCTACCGGCCGTCTGACGAAGGTGGGAGCGGCTACAGGCCGACTCCTGCAGGAGGGTGGGGGAGCGGCTGCAGGCCGACTTGGGGGCAGCACCTTTGGAGCGACTACTGGCTGTCTGACAAAGGCGGGAGCGACTACAGGCCGTCTCCTTCTGCCGGAGGGAGGAGCGGCTACAGGCCGACTCGGGGGCAGCACCTTCGGAGCAGCTACCAGCCGTCTCCTTCTGCTGGAGGGAGGAGCAGCTACAGGCCGACTCAGGGGCAGCACCTTCGGAGCGGCTACCAGCCGTCTGATGAAGGCGGGAGCGACTACAGGCCATCTCCTTCTGCCGGGGGGAGGAGCGGCTACAGGCTGACTCCTGCAGGAGGGGGTGTAGGGTGGCTGCAGGCCGTCCCTTGTTCACCGATGGGGTGCAGCGGCTGGGCGTGGTGCAGTGAGCTGGGCGTGGTGCCACACGACTTCCCCAACGTGCTGGCGACTGTAGGGGCCATTGAACAGGTGGAAGATCTCCCAGTCCCTGCCCAACCTGATATTCCCCCATATGCCCTGATGGAAGAAAATGTGAAACTGCTGGAAAAGTGGTTCCTGGAGCACTTTGGGCACACGACATTAACAGTGATCCTCACCCCGGCCTGCCGGAGATGAAAGGGCCAGCCCACCACATCCACCTGCACCCCTGTTCAAAGCCGTACGCAGTGCACACAGCATCAGTCCCCCAACACTTCTACGATGAAGTTCGCCAGCAGTTGGAAGAAGGCATAAGGAAGGGTATCATCGAGCCCGTACTGGCTGGAGAATCCACGGAGTGGTGTTCCCACATGGTGATGGTCCTGAAGAAAGATGGACGGCCGTGCAGAACGGTGGACCATCAGCAACTCAACCAGGCAAGCCAGTGGGAGACTTACTACACCCACTCCCCATTCGATGCAATCACCAGCGTGCCGAAGCACATGTTCAAAACAGTAGCAGACACTTATTTGGGTTACTACCAGGTCCCCGTGGATGAGGAGAGCAAGAAGCTGACCACCTTCATTACCCCATGGGGCCGCTTCTGCTACTGGCGCACACCCATGGGCCACTGTGCAGGGCCGGACGCCTTTACCAAGCGCCTCGACGATGCTACAGCAGAGATCCCCAGGAAACTAAAATGTGTCGATGACACGCTCCTGCACGACCATAGCATTGCTGATGCTTTCTTGCCCACATACCAGTTCCTGTGAATGTGTGCGGAAAATGGGATCATGCTCTACCCAGACAAATTCTGCTTCTGCAGCAGAAGTGTGACCTTCGCAGGTTAGCTGCTCGGCTGGGAGGAGTGTCAGCCTAGCCAGGACTTGCTAGGAAGTACCATATAACAAGTTTCCAGATGCTGCCACGCCCATCCCTCACAGATATCTGGTCATGGTTCAGGCTGGTGAACCAGGTGGTGCCATTTCTCACCGCCGCACCACTCATGGAGCCCTTTAGGGACTTACTGAAAAAACTGTCAGGGAAAGTGGTGTACTGGGACAGCCAACTCCAGTCCATTTTAGGGTCGTCAAAGGAGGCTATAGGCAAGCTGCAGTGGAGGGCCTCCAGTATTATGATGACACACCACCCAGAGCAGTGTTCACTGACTTCAGCAGGCTTGGCATCAGTTTTGTGGTCATGCAGCAGTACTGCCAGTGTGTAACTCAAGAGGCCCCCCTGTGCTGCAAGGGAGGCTGGAAACTGGCCCTGTGCGGCAGCCACCATCTAACATCGGCCGAGGAGAACTACTGAGTGTTGGAGGGAGAGGTCCTTCCCATCACATGGTGCCTGAAAAAGGTGCGCCTATTCCTGCTGGGATGTCCAGACCTCATCTTCACCTCAGACCACCGTGTGCTCATCAAGATCTTCGAGGACAAAGATCTGAAAGACATCAGCAACCCCTGCACACTCATCCTCAAGGAGAAGACACTGATGTACTCATTTTTCATAAAGTACCTGAAGGGGGAGGCAAGCTGCGTAGCAGACGCACTGTCAAGATACCCCCTGCTATGAGGTGGACCGGATGAGACAGACCTGGAGGAAGACAAGGCTATATGTGCTGCGGTTGCGGCAGTGATGGCCTGTGCCCTGGAAGATGAAGAAGGTGCCATTGTGGACCTCCATCAAGTGGAGGAGGAAGCACACCAGGACAAAGACTTCAGGCTCCTCTGTAAATGCCAAGGAGTGGGCTGACCAGAAGGACGAGGAGCTGATAGCACTCCACTCATTTTACAGGATGAGGAGACACCTGTCATGCCAGGGGGACACTGTCATGTATGCCAATGATGAGGGACACCTGCGACTCGTAATTCCCACAGCCCTTCGACGCGCAGTCCTAGCCAACCTCCACGCAGGTCACTAAGACAGGGACTCCATGCTCAGGCATGCCAGGCAATGCATGTACTGGCCTGACATAGATGCAGAGGTGGAGCAGAAGTGGAGGCACTGTCAAGTACTGTATGCTAAATCGGTACCCCATCACAACCCATGGAAAACTTGGTGCCCACACCCCCACCGGAGTACGGTACCCCTTCCAGCAGGCAATGGCTTATCTGTTCCAGCCGGAGGAGGAGGAGTACATCACTTATGAAGACAGATTAAGTGGTTGGCTGGAGGTGGAGCATCTACCCAGGGACACTGCCAGCTCACGGCTCATAACAGCCTTTCGTAAGTGGTTCAAATGGTATGGTATCCCGGAGGTCCTGTCTTGTGATGGGGGTTCGAATCTCATGAGTGCGAAAATGAGGACATCCCTATCTGCGTGGTGTGTGCAGCTGAGTGTCATTGGCCCATTACCCACAGTCCAACGGCCAAGCAGAGGCTGGAGTCAAGTCTGCCAAGAGCCTGTTGAGGAACAACACTAGCCCAGGAGGCTCCCTGGACTTGGATGCAGCTGCCAGGGCCATATTGCAGTATCTCAACAGCCTGCTACATGATACTGACACATCCCCAGCCAAGCTGCTGATGGGTCGTCAGCTGAGAGACTCCGTACTCATTGCCAAAGAACACTACAGAATCAGCAGGTGGTGGGCTGGGATGCTGAGAAGCAAGGAACGGTCCATGGCCCACACTGAGGATGCAGCGGCCACGAGATTCAACCAGACGGCGCACTACCTCGCCCCTCTCAACCCAGGCCAGGGGGTGCGCCTACAGAACCAGGAGACGGGTTGGTGGGACCATATAGGGGTCATTGTTGACACACCAGCCCCAAGGCAATACCTGGTGTGGCTGGATGGCAGTGGGCGAGCCTCCCTCAGGAAACGCTGCCACCCATACCACTATGAGGAGACAGGGGAACAGACACCCACCATGCACGGTGAGGATGGTCCCTGGTGGGAGGATGACCACTGGGGGGAGGTCCCCCAGCCTTTCCCTCTCCTGGGGAGGCCATGGAGCACTATGGTGTGCCCCAGGACTCCTAGAAAACTATATGCCATGACATTGCAGTGTTTCACACCCTTAGGCATGTTAAGGTGTTTTGTAATGTGTATAACCTTGTTGTGCTTATATCATGATACCAGAGCATTGGTTGCTCCAGCGCATGTAATTAAGTTATCCTTAAGTCAACATATATGTAACATGTAAATTTTGCCAACATGGCCTCACTGTTTCTACCACCCTCCTGGTCCTTACTCCAACACACACACACACACACACACACACACACACACACACACACACACACACACACACACACACACACACACACACACACACACACACACACACACACACACACACAAAGTGGGTGGTTACTGTCCCCCTGGAGCAAGGGGGCGGGTGTGTGCGTGTGTGAAGGTCACAGCCTTGCCCTTAGATCGGACTATACGAGCTCTCAGCTCCCTTCCGGGAGGGTAAAAGCTGATGATCACGACCATCAAGTGATCCTGACCGACACGGTGAATTACACACACACACACACAGTTGATCCATCCATCCATCAATATTAGTTGCAGTTTATTTGATCATAAGTAAATCACACTCTAATCAATGCTGCACTGTTTTTCCAGGTGACCATCACTGTGGTAACTGCACCTTCATTTTGACTTTTAAAACCCAAATTTGCCGGTAGAGACTATTGTATACCTATTCAGATTCAGGTTTATCTGTACTGGGATAATCAACATCATTATCATGATTATACGTGCATTGCCTTGCAGGTGCGAAGGAAGTGCCTACCAGTGCTTAGAACATTCAACTTTTCATGGCCAGCTGCCTTGGACTGCTCACGTCTACCGACCCCAGGAAAGAACGCTCTCTGTATGGAACTGCCCAGCATCAACACCACTTCTTCCAATGAACCTCCTGATCCCCCACCTCACCCTGGACACACACAAAGACCCTCTCATCCCATGGTCAGTTTTCAGAATTACTGCAATTGTACAGATCTCTCTCTCTTTTTTTTTTTTTTTTTTTTTTTTTTTTTTTTAACTATACAGGATATTTACCATTTTTCAGTTTTTATTCCTACAGTACTTCTGTGACTGATCAGTTAATCTGCATAGCTTCCTTTTTGTTGTTGACTGAGTTTCTGAAAGTGCTCAAGTTACAATTAAAAGAGGTATTTGCCATATAATATCTTCTGTTTCCAGGAGCCAGTAGCATCGGTGTGCCCTCCGAGGCAGACGTGGGTTGGAGTGCGTGAAGGGGGCATGTGTGTGGGACGTTGTCACCAAGACATCCTCTTCAGACGCTCAGACAAACAGTTTGCTGAGGTGTGCCCCTGGCTTAAAGGCATGACCGTGTGGTTTGAAATTTATTTTTATGAGTGTCATTGGCACTGCAGTTGGCCTTAATGTTGGGAATACAGTGTGTGCAGTGCATGGAAAGACTTGTCATATATATGGAAACATATTTGGAAACTGCCAGTAAATTATATTTCTTGACATTACTGATGTTCTGTTCTGCATGATTTTGAACAAAATACAGATTCCCCATCTCCCATTATATACAGTCTATCTGTATGTCTATAGCCAGTTGCCATAATCCCTTAAAGAGTGGCCATTTGTCTTTGAGTTAGTGGTTTTATGGGTAGGGGCACTAACCCTCTGGCAACTCACTTATTAGCACTTAAGGGGACACATGTGGGTCAGATATATATATATATATATATATATATATATATATATATATATATACTCCTGGGGGTATTTTTTTTTTTTTTTTTTCAAGAACACTCCCCCAGTATCCCTGCTTGTCGTACAAGGCGACTTAAAGGGTTGGCGGAGGGTTAGTGCCCCACCCTGAAAAACAATTAACTAAAAAGATGAACAAGAAGCTTCGGACGAGGACTGACCAAAAGATGACAACCAAGGACCGGACAAAGGACATAGTAATTGCAACATGGAATGTAAGAGGTGCAAATGATGAGGTGAAAGAGAGAGAGATTGTCCAGGTGCTTGAGGGTGCGAAAGCTGATGTATGTGGAGTAACTGAAAATAAATGGAGAGGTGAGAGTGTGAGAAAATGGGAGTATGGGTGGGGTATACGTGCAGATGTAGATGAGAATGAGAGGGCAAAAGAAGGAGTGTGTATAGTTGTGAGTAAAAGATGGAAGAAGAACATAAGAGAGTATGGATCAGCTGGGTCAAGGATTGTGTGGGTAAGATCGAAAGTTGGAACACAAATGTGGGCGAATGTGTGCATGTATGCGCCAATGCAAGATCGTGCAAGCAGAGTGAGAGAAGAATTCTGGACAAATGTGGAAGTGTGCATGGAAAAGTTTGGAAGGAATGAGAGAGTGTTTTTGATCGGTGATATGAATGGTAAAGTAGGGAATGTGAAGGTGGATGGAATAGTTGGTGAGTGGGGTGTGCCTGCTGAGATAGATGAGAATGGCAGTGCGTTAGTGGACATTTGTGCTGGGAGGGGGTTGGTGATAGCCAATACCCTCTTCAGGCGTAAAATGATCCACAGGTATTCATGGCAAGTGATGAGAAAGGTGGGTGGTGAAATGAATGAAAGGAAAGCAATGTTTGATTATGTGTGTGTGGATGAAAGGATGCGAAGATGTGTAATGGATGCAAGAGCTTATAGAGGTTGGGGGAGTGGACTTTCTGACCACTACTTGGTGGTGGCCAGAATCAAGATCCAAATAAGATGGAGAAATAGAAGAAGGGAAGGACGGGAAGGAGTATTTGCAAGGAGAGTGGAAAGGTTACAAGAGGATGAGAAAAAGGCAGAATATAAGAGAGAAGTGGAGGAACGATTGGGCAAATATGAATTGGAGCAGATGGGGGATGTGGAAGGTGTGTGCAGGATATTCACAGAAGAAATATGTGCAGCATGTGATGTGGTGTGTGGGATGAAAAGACGAAGGGGGGTACAAGGAACAGCGTGGTGGAATGAAGAGGTGAGACAGGCTGTGGCACAAAAGAAGAAAGCATACAATGAATGGATGAGAAATAGGGGCGTGGAAGAAGTTGAGAGCCGGAAGAGAGAGTTATATGTAGAAAGAAAGAGAGAGGTGAAAAGATTAGTAAGAGAGAGTAAGAAGAGAGTGGATGAGGAATTTGGAAGGAATTTGAGTGTAAAGTGGAGGGACTGTAAGAAAATGTTCTGGAAAGAGGTGAAGAGAGTAAGACAGGTTGGAAGTGAAGTTAGCAGAGGAGTGAAAGATATAGATGGTAGATTACTAGTGGAGAAGGGAGAAAAAGTAAGCAGATGGAGAGAACACTTTAAGGAATTGTTGAACATAAAGGATGGAAGTAATGTGAGTATAAGTGGCTGGGGAATGGCTGGGAGAAGGAGGGAGGTGAGAAGACAGGAAGAAATCAGTAGGATAGAAGTTGTGGAAGCAATGAAGAAAGTTAAATTGGGGAAAGCCCCAGGAATTGATGGAGTGTGTGGACACTTTAAGGAATTGTTGAACATAAAGGATGGAAGTAATGTGAGTATAAGTGGCTGGGGAATGACTGGGAGAAGGAGGGAGGTGAGAAGACAGGAAGAAATCAGTAGGATAGAAGTTGTGGAAGCAATGAAGAAAGTTAAATTGGGGAAAGCCCCAGGAATTGATGGAGTGTGTGGTGAAATGCTGAAGCATGGGGGAGAGACAGTAGTAGAATGGATGTGGAAAATGTGCAGATTGGCCTGGGAGGAGGGTAGAGTCCCGCAGGATTTGAAGTCAGGTATAATTATTCCCTTGTACAAAGGAAAAGGGGAAAAAGAAGTGTGTGGTAATCATAGGGGCATTTGTCTTCTTAGTATAATAGGAAAAGTGTATGGTAGGATACTTATTGACAGAGTTAGAGAAAGAACAGAGGAATTAGTTGGAGAAGAACAGGGAGGCTTTAGGAAGGGAAGAGGTTGTGTAGATCATATATTCATTCTTAGATCTTTAGTGGAAAAGTTTCCAGAGAAGTGAAAGAAGTTGTATGTGCTTTCATGGATTTGAAGAAAGCATATGACAGGGTGGATAGACAAGGATTGTGGAAAGTATTAAGAATATATGGAGTAGATGGGAAGTTGTTGAATGCTGTGAAGAGTATGTATGATGGTGCTAAGGCTGCAGTGCGTGTGGATGGTGAACTGAGTGAATTTTTCTCTTTGAAGGTTGGGTTGAAACAGGGATTTGTCACGTCTCCATGGTTGTTCAATCTGTGTATGGATGGGGTAATAAAAGAGGTACAAGGTAGAGTAGTGGATTTTGGAGTGGCCCTGGTGAGAGAGGGTAGTGTTTGGAAACTCCCTGTACTGTTGTTTGCAGATGATACTGTGTTGTTGAGTGAAGACGAAGGGGAGCTGCAAGGCTTGGTGGTTGAGTTTGGGAGAGTGTGTAAGAAACGGAATCTAAAGGTGAATGTAGGGAAAGTAAAGTGATGGTCTTTGAGAGATGTAAGTCAGTGAATGTACAGTGAGGTTGGATGGTGAGGAATTGGAAAATGTGAGTATGTTTAAGTACTTGGGTAGTGTGATGAGTAAGGATGGAGGTTTGGAGGGTGAAGTGCTGGAAAGGGTACAGCAGGGAAGAATGGTTGCTGGTTCCTTGAAAGCAGTGATAAGAAACAGGGAAGTGAGCATGGAAGTGAAAAAATTACTACATGACAGTATTGTGATACCAACTCTAACGTATGGAAGTGAAGCTTGGACATTGTTGGAAGGACACAAGTCAAGAGTGAGAGCAGTG
The DNA here is from genome assembly GCF_032717465.1 of Coenobita brevimanus. Classification (NCBI taxonomy): domain Eukaryota; kingdom Metazoa; phylum Arthropoda; class Malacostraca; order Decapoda; family Coenobitidae; genus Coenobita; species Coenobita brevimanus. Next base: position 45,224,542 of record NC_137018.1, read on the forward strand.
GAAATGAGTTATTTACGAGGAGCCTGTGGAGTCACATGGAGAGACAGGCTGACAAATGAGGATATAAAGGAGCGTTGCGGTGTGGGTGTGGATATGATAGGAAGCGTTAGGAGGAATACACTGAGGTGGTTTGGCCATGTGAGGAGAGGATGGAAGGTGAAAGACTGATGAACAGAGTGTATGTGAGTGAGGTGGAGGGGGGAGAGGGAGGGGGAGGCCAAGGATGAGATGGTGGGATGGGGTGGAGAGGTATATGAGTGAGGGGGTGTGAGTATATATATATATATATATATATATATATATATATACTTACAGCTGATACTGTAAATAGGGGAAATGGCAATCACCTTTATACTGTACATAGGTAACTGAAATCTATTAGGCAATTATTCTATTAATTACTGTGGACTTCATAGCAAAACAGCTCATTAACAAAGGTGACGTACACTATAATGAAGACTTTCTGTACACCCTTACCATACCTTCCTTTCTGTAGGTGTGGATGCTGGTGTGGGCTGGTCTGTGCTTTATATCGACACTTTTCACTGTGCTCACCTTCTGGTTGGAGCCAAGCCGCTTCCGCTACCCCGAGCGCCCCATCATCTGCCTCTCACTCTGCTACCTCCTCTACTGTCTGGCATATCTCAGCAGGTTGGGAGAATCACTCATGCCATGAGCTTCATCAGTCAGATGACATCTTTTTTAGTTAGTCCTCCCTTCATCCAGCTGATTTTGATAGTCTCAGGAGGCATTTTAGGTTGTTTTTGGGGTTCCAGACTCATCTGAATTTGAAATCAGTGGACCGTTGGCTGAAGTTGCCCTTCTCCAGCAGTCTGCCATCCATCTTTCATGGGATAAGGTCGGAGAATTGAAGGACATTTGTATAACCAGGCAGCAGCTATATCAGTGTCACTACATGAAGACATCCCTCTCCAGCATCTCTTTTCGTAGTGCAGGTGTTAATTATCTATCAGTAGCATATACAGATACAGAGGGGAAACAAAATGGCTACAGAGGAGGTACTTAGAGAATATGAGTATAACTGTCTAGGCCAAGGAGTTTAGTTTTGTTGGTGATGTTGGTGACATACAGTATCCAGTCATCATCATATCCTTCAAAAATTATCACTTAAAACTGGGAGCTTGTCCACTATTTGTGCCTGTCATTTAAAATAATTCTGTCCATAGTGTACATAATAGTGGAGTAGTAGTATGATGAACATTATTCCTGTGGTAGGCTGGTGGTGCCAGTGGAAGTCCTGTCATGTGAGATGTCCCCAAATGGAATATCACACCTTATAGTAGAGGGGCTACAGTCAACTGGATGCATCATCACATTCATCCTTCAGGTAAGTTTAACCCCTTCAGACCAAGTACAGACATAATTTTTATTTTTATTCTCTCTGCTGTCAGATGACTGCATTTTCCTTAAGGGAGAAAGAAAGCTTTATCTGAACCTCCATTTCAGAAAGTCTATCCAAACTTTATTACAATTTTCTAGAGAAGCAAGACCTCATCAGTTTAAGGCTCTGTGAACCAGTCTAAAGTGGAGCGATAAAGTGATCCTTTGTGGAGTCAGCCATGAAAAAAAAAAAGAAATGCTGCCAATAGTATTGGTACAGAACTATGTAAAACTTACAAAAACTAAATTTTTGCAAGCAGCCAAGATTTTTAGTTGTGAAATGCTCAGATATATGATATTTTTCGGTTTACAGTATTATTTTGGAATGGCATCGGGACTGTGGTGGGTGGTATTGACACTGACGTGGTTTCTCTCCGCGGGCAAAAAGTGGTCGTCTGAGGCTCTTGCAGCTTATGCTTCCTACTTCCATGCAGCTGCTTGGGGCCTGCCTGCCATGGCCACCATTATAATCCTTGCACTGAAGCAGGTGAATACACACATTATTTTATTCATGGAATGTATGAGTGCTGATTTTGAAATATTTCAGACATCCTAGAAGTATTATCAACAGAAATTTTATATTCTTGACTGTTTAGTTTGTACTTTAATTATACTGTAGTTATATAATTACTACATCCATACATCCATCATCCATTCCTACATTGCCCCATGAGGAGCGTAGGAGCCTGGGGCTAGGCAGTTGGTCCCAACATTTAAGATGAGAGTAACCAGCCTCACTCATCCCTGAGTGGCATTACATGAACAATCAACCCCAACCACCCCTTGGATATAAACCTGCACTGGCTCAATCTGATTGGAGGGCAGTAATTACCCACTAAACCACCAGGTGCCAAAATTTGGTTATATGGTTACCACCCAGCATAGTAAATGGTTTCCTGGTGTACAGGAAACCATTTGGCTTGTCACTCAGTGTAGAGTCACCCACAGGCAGAAGGAAGAGGAAAGAATGAAGGAAAGAAAGACAGAAGAGGGAGTGTAAAGTTACCCGTAGGTAGAAGGACAAGGAAAGAATGAAGGAAAGGAAGACAGAAGAGGATGGAAGGAAAGACTGATGGAGGAGAGAAAAGGGCAGATACCAGACAGCAGCACTACATCAAGTGAGTGGATGGTGAGCACCCCCACCTACCACAAATAATTACTACAGTATTAGTAAAAAAATTTCATTATTCATTTATGTTAGTTTGCCTAATTTGCTTCATATCATACTTATTTCTCATTGATGAACATCTTGCTCTCTCCAGAAAATTTCAGTATGTTCTTGACCTCATCATTTTTCTTACCTGTCTTCTCTCAGTGCACATTTCACCTTCATTTAATCACAGGTGGATGGAGATGAGCTTGTTGGTCTATGCTACGTAGGAAACTTGCGTGGTTGGGCCCACATGGCATTTGTAATAGCACCACTGTCTGCCCTCCTGGCACTGGGCACACTATTTATCATCCTGGGCTTTGTGGCACTCTTCCGTATCCGCCGGACCATCAAGAGTGAGGCAGACAACAGCGTAAGGGGAGACACAGGTGAGGCAATGGTACTGAATGACAACTCAGTAGATGAGGAAAGTTGTGGGAAGGTAACAGATTGTGGGCAATTTTTGGCACCTTTCAGTCATGATTTGATGATTCTGTGGTTCTACAGTTGTGGACATAAATACTGAATCAGTATATAATAATAATAAAAAGACAGTAAGCAGTGACTTTACATTTCCAGTGATTTAATCTTCAAGAATCCAATAAACTTTTTAGAATATAGTGGTACATAAATTTCGTCAACTGTTTGACTAAAAAGTGGAGCAATGTGTTTGTGTACAAATTTACTTCAGCCCACAATATTAAGTACAGCATAATGGATGTACCTTAACACAAAATGTATGCCAGACTTTGGGAAATGGGTATCAGAGGTGTATGGTATAGTTTAAGACAGATTAGATGATGATTCAGTGAATGAATTTTTTTTGTAAAATTTTCAAATCTCACATATTGTCCTACTATTAAGAGCTTCACTAGCAGATGTCCTCCCCCCAGCAATGTAGAGGAGACTTACCCATGGCATTCATATACCACCTACTTTTGATAAGTCTTCTCCACATGACTGTGGGCAGGAAATCAGCAGATGGTCCACTTAATACCTATGAAGTGGTTGAGATATGGAAATCAGTTTGTATATCATATAGTACTTAATCCATATAACTAATTTCTAAGGTCTGGCACACATTTTGCCATACATTCTGTGTAATAGCAAATTATGAGATTATGTTTTTGGTTGTACAACTCTGTGTTTGTATACAGTAACTTGGAAATCAGTTTGTATATCTTATAGTACTTAATCCATATAACTAATTTCTAAGGTTTGGCACACATTTTGCCATACATTCTGTGTAATAGCAAATTATGAGATTATGTTTTTGGTTGTACAATTCTGTGTTTGTATACAGTAACTGTGTTATGAAGTGACTTATGTTTCTTTGCTACAGGCACAGCCCTACCATTGTCACCACCACCTCACCAAGCAGCCAACAATGTGACCAAACTTGAGAAGTTGATGGTGCGCATTGGAGTGTTCTCAGTACTGTACACAGTGCCAGCCGTGTGTGTCATCGCCTGCAACGTGTACGAGCATGTCAGCCAGGAACGGTGGCGAGTGTTAACTTCTGTAGCAGCACTTCAATGTGGCACCGGTTATCATGGCCACACTGGATCACATTATCGCTACCATGGGGCCAGTGGAGGTGGCCAGGGTGTAGGTGAGTGCTGACAAATCTTTAAAATCTTCAGTCTGATCATGTTTTCTTGTTTAATTCTTGCTGTCTCAGGATTATTTTATTAACTTTACAAATGTTTTAAAAAATAGAGGGGTTAGTTATAGCCTTCATTAGCCCTTTTCACTACTAAGGATCCTTCTCAAGTTTAAAAAAAAAAAAAAAAAAAAAAAAATGTCCCTATTATCTCATGTTCTACTAACAACCTCTCCATAATTTAACCGTATTGAGTTACTGCCTACTTCTTCCTTCGCCTTTATCATTCTTTTTCTGTGTGCCCTCCTCGCCTCCTACTTCTCCCATCTTTCCTGCCACATTTTTTTTAACTCTTCCATCCTTTTCAGGTGGCTTTACATTAAGTGACAAGCTTAATGGTTTCCTGTAAGTCAGAAAATCACTTACAACAATGGTGGTAACCATGTAACCAGCCCATACTTGTTCCCTACGTCAACCTGTGGGTTGGCGAAGGGTTAATGCCCCTCCCTGTAAAACATCTAAGTCAAATGGCCACCCCTTACAGGATTATAGCACCTGGCTATAGGTAGATAGATAGATGGAATACGGTATTGTATTATACTGTCATTTAACCCTCTACTGCTGTTTGAACTAATAACCCCATAGTTTCATGTTCCCATCTATTGCACCATTTCATGTATAATGGCAAAACTTTACCATTCTTCAGTCCTCCATCCTTCCAATACCATCACTTGTCTCTGCTGTACTTCAACAGTTAATCAGTTGCAGCAGTCCTTTTGAGATTAAGAGTGTGATTTTCTCACTTCTGATCAGAGTGCACCCTGGAACAGAGCATACCATCTGTGGAGATCTTCATGCTTAAGATCTTCATGTCGCTGGTTGTAGGCATCACCTCAGGAATGTGGATTTGGTCCTCAAAAACAGTATGTCCCTGTGGATCTTTTAATGCAGATAATGCATATCATATTTTTAAAATAATGAATAATCACAGAAGACGTAAATACAGATCAGAATAATAATATTACTCTTGATGCAGGTTATGCTGTGGCAAAAATTCTTTCAAAACCTGCATGGAGGCCGAAGTCAGATGTTGAGAAAAAAGGGTGGTCACATGTACCAGACACCTACAGAACACACAGGTGCAGCTGCTGTTAAGACAACAAATGGCCACAACTACCAGTCTGCTGTTACCACTCAACCACTGCCACAACATCATGCTTCCCACACTCCACCATCTCAGGCACCTCAGCTCCCTAGTGGGCGATCTCACCGGTTGCCTACAATGCACCTGTCACAAGTCTGAGGTCCATAACTCTTGGGCCTTAGATTATTATTATTATTATTTTTTTTTTTTAATGTCAGGTGAGTACCATTTTTGTAATGTATTTGTTCTACACATTACCAACATTTTCATTCATTCACCTCATTTGCCAAGGATTCATCATACAGTAGTAGTGTTTAATCTGTTTGTGGTATTGATGAGAAATTTATAGTTATATCGTTAAATAGTACAATTTTTTTTATGGATAAATATTTACATGTGGATCGTTAATGCTATGCTGACTTCCAAAGAAGAACCAAGTATGTAAGGATATTAAGTGTGCTTGTTAGGTGTGTCCTAACATTATTATGAGGCTTTGCGTATTGAAGAGATGAAGACAACAGAAGCAAGTTTTGAGAAAATGGGGTCTAAAGTATTTTGGTTTTTATTTTGATGTAAGTTTTTTTAATAAGAGCTCAGTTACAACATATCTGTCTATCTATCTATTGCCAGACGCCTTAATCCCGTATGGGGTGGCCACAATCAAATCGCCTCCACGTCGCCCTGTCCCTTGCCATTTCACTGCGCTGCTCCCAGCTCACACCCCTTTCTCTCATACATCTCTCCACTCCATCCCTCCATCTCATCCTCGGCCTCCCCCTTCTCCTTCCCCCCTCCACCCCACCCACACACACACATCCCGCCAGTCTCCCACCCTCCACCCCCTCACACGGCCAAACCACCCCAGTGCGCTCCTCCCAACACTTCCTGACACATCCACATCCACACCACAATGCTTCTTTATATCCTCATTTGTCAAACTGTCTCTCCATGTGACTCCACGGGCTACTTTTAAATAACTCATTTCCACTGCTTTCACTCTTGACTTGTGTCCTTCCAACAACATCCACACTTCACTTCCATACGTTAGAGTTGGTATCACAATACTGTCATGTAGTAACTTTTTTACTTCCATGCTCACTTCCCTGTTTCTTATCACTGCTTTAAAGGAACCAGCAACCTTTCTTCCTTGTTGTATCCTTTCAGGCACTTCACCCTCCAAACTTCCATCCTTACTCATTACACTACCCAAGTACTTAAACATACTCACATTTTCCATTTCCTCACCATTCAACCTCACTGTACATTCACTGACTTCACCTCTCTCAAAGACCATCACTTTACTCTTCCCTACATTCACCTTTAGATTCCGTTTCTTACACACTCTGCCAAACTCATCCACTAAGCCTTGCAGCTCCCCTTCGTCTTCACTTAACAACAAGTATCATCTGCAAACAACAGTACAGGGAGTTTCCAAACACTACCCTCTCTCACCAGGGCCACTCCAACAGCCACTGCCCTGCCTTGTATCTCTTTTATTACCCCATCCATGTACAGATTGAACAACCATGGAGACATGACACATCCCTGTTTCAACCCAACCTTCAAAGAGAAAAATTCACACAGTTCACAACATATGAGGTATGAAAATGATTCTCTGGAAGTTCTCCACACACTTATTAAAAAAAAAAAAAATCTGGCTGTCATTTTTTTTCTTCAAACAGCATGTACTTTCACCTGTAAGTAAATAATGGCACACAAAATTTTTTTGTATAAAAGTAAGTAGTACATTAAAAAAAAAAAATATAATAATTTCAGAAGACTTCTGTGTATGGCCAGATGCCATAATCCCATAAGGGATGGCCATTTGTCTCTGAGTTGGTTGTCTTATGGGGAGGGGCACTAACCTTCTGCCAACCCATTTGTTGACATGTAGGGAACACATATGGGTTGGTTCTGTGGTTACCACTTTGTGTTGTAAATGGTTTTCTGTTTTGTCACTCAGTGTAAACCTGCCTGAAACGGAACGGAGAGTAATAAAATGTGGCAGGAAAGATGGGAAAAATAGGGAGAGAGTAGGGTAGACACAGAAAAAAAATGGTAAAGGTGAAGGAAGAAGTAGGCAGCACTACTTCAAGTGAGTGGATGATGGTTGCCACTACCTACCACCATTTCAGATAGCAATTGAATAATTTATATTAATCTAGTTTAATGTAACTTAATTTATTGTAATTTAATCTAATGTAAGTGACAAGCCAAATAGTTTCCTGTACACCAGGAAACCATTTACTACGCTGGGTGGTAGCCATATAACCACCTTATGGCGCCTGGTGGTTTAGTGGGTAATTAAGGTGCTCCAATCAGATTAAACCTGTGCAGGTTTATGTCCAAGGGGTGGTTGGGGTCCATTGGTCACGTAATACCACTTAGGGATAAGTGCGGCTGGTCACTCTCATCTCAAATGTAAGGACCGCCTTTCCTAGCCCCAGGCTCCTATGCTGCTCATGGGGCAATACAGCATTAGATGATGTATATATGTAATCTAGTATACCTTAATTTAATTTATTTAATTACCAGTTGGTTGCTTTTGCCTATACCACTCATACTGGTCACTAAAGGAAGGCTTCCCAGGTTAATAATGACCTTAGCTGAATTTTACAACATTGCCGTCTTCACCCCATCAATACTGTACTAAAAGCCTCATGTAACGTACTTGTGCTGATTTTGTCTGACAGTTATGTACATATGTTCATAATATTTACATAATTATGCCTGTACTGGATGTATGAATGTTTTCTTTTGTGTGCAAGACTGTAATGAAGCTTAATTGCTTCACCAATTAACCCATTCATTACAAGATGTTTCTCCTACGGTAAATAAAATTCTTGCAGTATCTAGAATTATATTAAAAGTACAAAATGCTGAAAGAAATACTGGAGATGCTTCTATCCTCTTTATTATGAGGTATTTCCTGATTGAAATACGGTAAAGTGATTTCTTAGTAGCAAAAATCAGATAAATACACTGCACTCGCAAAACTCACTGTAATTTCCTTCTGAACTCATGCCGTGAGTTGGAAAATGTGAGTAAAAAAAAACACACCTTAAGGAGAAAAGTATATTTGATTCTGCCATGGTGTCAGGTAGCCTAGTATAACATCAATGGAACCTTGCTTAACACCGCTTAACACTAACATCCTGTCTCAGAAGTGTGTACTGCATATCTTATAATGATAATAAACAATATTAAAAGACATTTCATATCCTTGTATAATAATAAAAAATACAGAAAAGCATTTACCTAAATCCTACTGATAATAATGCTTATGTCTACGAGAGACGGATAGCGGTTTCGGCACACTCGCCTAGTTGCAGTACTGGCCACTAGGTGTAGGTGGCGTGGGTGGAGAAAACATTGTTCTGATTGGCTGCACAATCACAAGGACTGTGTGCTTAAATATGACTGGCTTCCAGTTGCGAGTTGCAGCTACAATACCGTGAGTTAAAACATCTCCTCAGAAGTAAACCATTTCCTGGTGGAAAAATGCGAGTTAAAGCATTTTCTATGAGTTTGGTGATAATGGTGACTTAGATAAGGACACCGTGAGTTAGATAATTCGTGAGTTAGAAGTCCGTGAGTCATGCGAGTGCACTGTATTACTGTTCATCATTAAAATAAATAAGTACAGTATACCTTTTTGTTATACTAATTTAGGCTCTGATGAGGAGCCTACACTTAGTAATACTGGGTACCGTGGGTGGAGCTGAGGAGCTGCAGTGGCCACTCAGAAGCCGAACCTTCTCGTATTTCCCTGCATCTAACCGCAGGAAGGACCCTGGTCTGACCTTGGTGAGGTGCTGTCTCCAATAACATGGATGCCGCTACCCTACACAGTGTACGGTATATATAATACTGTACTACACTGTACACACAAAAAAGTATGTTTACTTAGGTGATCAGTGATAGCACTATGATTATTGCTGCTGTTATTGTTTTCTTCCTCAGGTACATAGCTTTGAATGACAGTTTATTTTACACGTTGTTTAAACTTCATGCCTTATGAGATGTTGATAGCAATACTGTAACAAGCATGCACATAAATGAGAAGTGACTGAAGAACATTTGCAAATTGCTTGTCCATGGCTTCAAAAGGTAAAGACAGGAAGGTGTATATATACTTTTTGGAGTGTGTGTACTAGTAGAACAGCCCCACATCTGTTGCTTACCTGTAGGCAGTGGATCTGCTCAGCCAGGTAGAATGGGATTAAGCAACAACAACAACTTGGTACCGTGTATATGTGTATGCACTTCCTCCAGATGGCATCTCAGCCAGACTGAGACATTGGTCATTTTTGGATGCATGCTTAAAACTAATGAGAAAGGGAAAGGAAAGTCATCAGAAACTGTCATAAAATATTTTGGCTTGCTATCCCTTTTATGATACCTATGTAAGGTTTCAGCATGCAACCATGTAATCCTAGTCTAAACTGTATATCAGAGTTCTGTTATGTCTAAACCATATTTTCATGCTGATTCAGCCTCTGGTTATTTTATTTTTTGCATTTTCAATATTTTTTGTTAATCATTCTATGAGTGATATCTGTTGTGAATACCTTTTTACATTCATAAATTACATCATCTGTAGGCCACATTACCATGATTGTAAGAGATGAAGAGTTACAGTATTCCAGTAACCCCAATGGCTATTAACATTTGTAAACCCGGTCATTTAACAGTCCATTTTAATTCAAAATTGCTGTGAATTAAAAGCAAATCACAATTGTTGATGTTTTTTTCATGTTAATTACTTATAAGTGACCTTTTTGAGATAATGATGTGTTCCTGATGTCATTTTCTATGTAACATATCTAAGAAGCCACATCTGAATTAGTTGACACTGAGATAAAGCTGTGGTGTGACTTATGTTGTTATGAATTTATTAGCAAAGTCCATCATTAGCACCATGGATCTGTGCTCTGGTGTAACTTTCAGTATATCAGGACAATTATAAGTAAAATCCTGTAATACAGTAGTGAGAAAATGGCAGAGTATAAGAGCATAGTGGAAGAAAGATTGGGAAGGTATGAGTTAGAGCAGATGGAAGGGGTGGAAGGTATGTAAGATATTCACGGAAGAGATAGGCGCAGCATGTGAGGTGGTTTGTGGAGTGAGGAGGAGATGCAGAGGTGTGCAAGGGACAGCACGGTGGAATGATGAGGTGAAATGAGCTGTGGAACAAAAAAAGAGGGCATATAGTGTATGGCTAGCGAGTAGAGTAGGGGAAAAGATGAGAGAGAGAAGAAAGAGGTATATGTGAGCAGGAGAAGGGAGGTGAAGAGATTGGTGAAGGAGAGGAAGAGGAGAGTGGATGAAGAGTTTGGGAGGAATCTGAGTGTAAAATGGAGGGAGAGCAAGAAATTGTTTTGGAAGGAGGTAAAGAAAGTAAGACAGTGTGAAAGGGGAAATAGCAAGGGAGTGAAAGATGGGAATACTAGATTGTTGGTGGAGAAGAGAGAAATTGAGGAGATGGAAGGAGCACTTTGAGGATTTGTTGAATGTAGAGAGTGAGAGCAGTGCAAGTATAAGTGGTTGGGGAACGGTTGGGAGAAGAGATGAGAGGAGGGAGGAAGAGATCAGTAGGGGAGAAGTAGTGGAAGCAATGAAGATGATCAAGATGGGAAAGGCCCCAGGAATTGATGAAGTGTGTGGTGAAATGCTGAAGTATGGGGGTGAGATTGTTAAGGAGTGGTTATGGAAGTTGTGGAGATTGGCATGGGAAGAGGGAAGGGTTCCAAAGGACTGGAAGTCAGGTATAATTGTTCCATTATACAAAGGAAAAGGGGTATTTGCCTTCTTAATGTGACTGGAAAAATATATGGTAAAATACTCATTGACAGGGTTAGGCATATGACAGAGGAGCTAGCTAGAGAAGAACAAGGGGGATTTAGGAAGGGAAAAGGGTGTGTAGATCAGATATTTGTTCAAAGACGTTTAGTGAAGAAGTATCTAGAGAAGGGAAAGAAAGTGTATGCTGCCTTCATGGACTTGAAGAAAGCTTACGACAGAATAGATACGCAAGGTATGTGGAAGGTATTAAGAATATATGGAGTGGAGGGGAAATTGTTGAGTGCTGTGAAGAGTGTGTACGAAGGAGCTAGGGCTACGGTGCGAGTGGATGGTGAACTGAGTGAGTTCTTTGATCTAAATGTGGGACTGAAACAGGGATGTGTGATGTCTCCATGGCTGTTTAATATATACATGGATGAGATTGTAATGGAGGTGCAAGGTAGGGCAGTGGATGTGGGGGTGGTTGTAATGAATGAGGGTGAGATGTGGAAGATTCCATTGTTGCTGTTATATAAAGTATTGTTGAGTGAAGATGAATGGGAGTTGCAAGGTTTGGTGAATGAATTTGGAACTGTGTGTAGGAAGAGGAATCTGAAAGTTAATGTAAACATGAGTAACGTTATTGTGTTTGAGAGGAATGAAGTCACAGAATGCACAGTGAGGTTGGATGGTGAGGATATAGAGAATGTGAGTGCATTCAAGAACTTGGGCAGTGTGATAAGTAAGGATGGAACCTTTGGGGATGAAGTGCTTGAAAGGGTACAGCAGGGAAGTTAGGCTGTTGGTTCACTGAATGCAGTGATGAGAAATAGGGAGGTGAGAATGGAAGTTAAGAAGTCACTGCATGATAGTATTGTGATCCCTACCCTGATGTATGGAAGCGAGGCATGGACCTTGCTAGCGGGGAACAAGTCAAGAGTGAGAGCAGTGGAAATGAGTTACTTGAGAGGAGCATGTGGAGTGACATGGAGGACCAGGTTGATGAAATGAAGGAGTGAAGGAACGTTGTGGGGTGGATGTGGATGTGATTGAGAAAATTAGGAGAAATACACTGAGGTGGTTTGGACATGTGGAGAGAATGGAGAATGAAAGACTGACTAAAAGGGTGTATGTAGCTGAAGTGGAGGGAGGGGAAAACTGAGGATGAGGTGGAGGGATGGAGTTGAGAGGTACAGAGTATGAGGGAGAGGGGAGTGAGTTGGGGAGAGGGCAGTCAAATGGTGGGTGACAGCAACTTGGAGGCGTTTTGTCTGCGGCCACCCTTTGTGGGATTAGGGTGCTGGGTTATAGATAGATAGATATATAGATTTTGTGCAACCTCTCCACATCCATTCCACAAGGGTGAGCAATATTCTAGCACAGGGCGCACATGACTCCTATAAATTATACCTAACTGCTCATCAGTGAATAAGTTACGGACTTTGTACGACAATGTAAGTTTCTTTGCAGCGGTTTTTTCAAGTGATCTGACATGAGAGGTCCAGCTGAGGGCATTGTTAAGTGAAACACTGAGAATTTCAATACTTTTAAAGATGGAATATTGTAGCATTGAAGGTAATGCAGTAAAGGAATCAGGCAATATCTGTCTGTTAGTAAATTGTATATACAGTATTTGTTTTTATTAGCATTAAATGAGACATTGTTATTTTGTCCCCATTCAGTGATCTTAGATCAGTCTTCATTTATGGGGATGGCTGCACTAAGTTGTGAGTTAGAGATATTAAACTTTGAGAATGGGTGTTCAGTGTCAATGAACTGTGGAGTGTTGAGTCTTCTGCATATGAATGGATGGGATTATGGGCGACGGATAAGAGAGCATTCATGTGAATTAGGAATAAGGTTGGAGCCAGAACTGATCCTTGTGGCATGCCAGCATTGAGTGGAAATGTTTTTTTTTAAGCTTATCTTTCTGTCGCTGAGACTGAGGAAATCAGAGGAACAAAAGATGTTAGTCTATAGCAAGGGAGTTTGGGTAGCAAGGAATGGTGCCACACTGTCAAAAGCTTTAGAAATATCAAGGGCTACTGCATGAGTTTCTCCATGCTGGTTAATTGATTGCCGGAAGGTATGAGTCATGAGATAAGGTATACCAACGGTGGATCTTTCATACTGAAAACCATACTGTGTATTGCTAATAAGTCATTGGATTCAAGATGTTTAACCATGTGCTTATTAATTACAGTCTCAAATACTTTACCAAGAGATGTGATAGCTATTGGTCTACAATCAGAAGGGTCAGAGGAACTTCCTTTCTTCAGAATTGGGTGGATACTGGCTTGTTTCCAAGAATCAGGGAATGAACTTGTATGCATAGCCTGAATAATTTTGCTAAACAGAAGCAAGTTCTGTGGAACACTTTTTAAAAACAATTGGAGGAATTCCATCTGGGCTTGGAGCTTTCTTGGCTGGTAAGTTGTCTTGGTCTGATTTTGCTTATCTAGTTTGTATTTCGTCATCATCATCATCATCCAGACCTCCTTTCCCATCTTTGGGCAGGGTGAGAAGTAGCAATGCCCAGAAAGCCCAAATTTGCCCAATCCAATGGGCCACGCTTCAATTCGCTCACCATTCAAGCCCCTGGAATCCTGGCTCCATCTGATACGCTAAAAATGTTCACCACGTTCCACAGCTTCACATAAACATATCCGATAGAGTCAATCCAGATGCTGTTACATTAAAAAGGGATGCCAAAACCCTGAACACGGCTTCTTCTCACAATATTTATCCAGCCAGCTCGATCTCGTGTCAGTCCCCTAGCCTCACCGACTTCCAAACCTCTCTTCCTCACATACCCATCCACCATATCCCTCCACCTTCTCTTTGGACTACCTCGCCTCCTCCCTCCTTCAAATTTGCTCAGATATACCTTTTTCACTGCTCTGTTGTTATCCATTCTCTCCACATGACCATATCATCTCAATACACTCTCTTCGATTTTGGTGTCCACATTTTTCCTCACTCCACAACTTTCCCGAATCACATTATTTTGTATCCTATCCACTCTCTATACTCCACATACATTCCTCAGCAATCCCATCTCCACTGCTCTCACTCCTGACTTTTCATTTTCATGCCACACCACAGTCTCACATCCATATGTTAAGGCTGGCACTAACACTCCTTCATGTAAACCTCATGCAGCTGCAACACTCAAGCCTCTGTTTCTTATCAAGGCCTTAATTGCACCTGCTACTTTCCTTCCTTGTGTCATTCTACTTTCCACTTCTTTTCGCACATTTTCCTCTCTTTTCTAGTGCTGTAGCCAGGTATTTGAACTCTCTCACAAATTCCAGTCTCTTTTCTTTCACTGTGACATCACACTGGGAATCACCTTCTCTCTCAATAACCATCACTTTACTCTTTTCTACATTTACTCTCAAGGCATGATACTCACAGACAACAGCAAAACTCTGCATTAGTCTACCAAGTTCTTGTCCAGTATTTGCAAGTACTACTGCACCATCAGCATACAACAAATTTGAGATATTCCACCCATCACTATTCATTGCCAATGCCATCCCCCCTCCATTACTTGTGTTTTGACTTTTCTCATCACCCCATCCATAGATATATATTGAACAACCATGGGGACATCACATTCACACAGCCTTGTCGCGTGCCCACACCGATCGTGAACCATTCACCTAGATGCCCATTTACCCTTACACATGCCTCACTACCATCATAAAAACTCAACGGCACCTAGCAGCTTACAATCTACACCGTACATGGGAAAAACCTTCCACAATCCATCTTCGTCTACTTTGTCTTATGCTTTTTCCAGATCCATGAATGTCATAAACACTTTGGGAGTCTCTTTTCACAAGCCTTCTCCACTATTTTATTGCACATATTTAGTTCACACATCCTCTGCTTCTCCTAAAGCCACCCAGTTCATCACTCACCAGGACTTCTGACATCTCTCTTACTTTCTCTATAATAAGTCTTCCATATATATTGTACCTTCCCTACCATTCAATAAACTTATGCCACGATAATTCTTGCACTCACTTCGCTCACCTTTATTTTTGTACAGGGGTACAATCACAGCCTTTTCCTGCTCTGCTGGCACAGTTTCACTCATCCATGCCTTCATACATATCTCCAACAAACCCTTCCTTCCGCTTTCTCCACTACGCTTAATCATCTCTGCATGCGCCTCATCAACTTCAGCTGCATTCCCATTTTTCAGTCGTTTCGCAGCATTCTTCACCTGTGCGAATGTCACGTTTCCCACCACTGCGATCCTTCTCTGCACACCCCCAAAACCAGTCATGATTACAGTGGCTCTGCTCTCTATCCCCATTCATCGGGCTTTCAAAATATTTTTTCCATCTGGTCCTTACTTCATCCCCATGGGTTAATAATCTACCACTTACATCCTTCACAGTTTCACATTTATTGCTGCTGTCACATATACATTTCTGCACCTCTTTCCAGAATAACTTTCTATTTTCAGAGTAATTTGCGTTCATTTTTCTTCCTAGATTATTATTTACCACCTCCTTTTTCGTCTTCACTAGTCTCTTTACATGCTACTTGCTCTCAGTATATTCAGTTATTTCAATTGAACCCCTGTCCTGTAACCACCCAAGCCACTTCTTCCTCTTTTCCTCTCTTAACCTCTTCATCCCACCATGCCATACCTTTCTTCTTTGTTGTTACTCTTGCCACACCACACACTGCTTTAACATTTCTGACTAAGCAATCCGTATATGCTTTCTGCAGGCTGTCCAGATCCACCTCATTCCAATTCATTGATTCTAATGCCTCCCCTACTTTGGTCCTCTATTCATCTGCCATTTCTTTGATCCTCAGCTTCTCAACTTTCAGGCTTTCTCCCTGACTGCTCCTGTCTCTCCTGGTCCACCTCACTCCTCTCACCTTGATCTTGCATACCACAGTCACATGATCTGCCAGATCTCAACATTATCGTCTCACAGCCTTCGTATTGGCAACCATTCCCAGCATCGACCTCTCTATGAGCACATAACCAATCAGGCTCCTTTCAACATGATCCCCATTCCCTCTGTACCACGTATATTTATGTGCATCTTTGTGTTTGAAATATGAGTTACAAATGCACAACCTCCTTTACTGACGTATCCTTCAGCTGCTTCCCATTATCATTTTCTTCTGGCATGGGGGATGATAATTGGGTGAGGAAGGTGAGAAGTGTTAATACTGGGGGTGGGGTTATGAGGGGTAGACCGAGAAAGACATGAGATGAGGTCATTAAGTGTGACCTCCGGGTTAAGGGACTAAACAGTGGGGCTGCACTGGATTGTGCAGCATGGATAACCACCATTAGGTGACCAAGGCTGACGCATGCAAGCATGTTGGAGCCTTTGAAAACGAAAACGATTCCATTTCAACCCATTATGTCATCAGGATCAGTGCCTACTCTTCCATTCATATCACCCACTACAATCACTTTATAGTTCCTGGGCATTTCTCCCACTGCTTCATCCAGCTCATCCCCAAACCTGTCTTTCTCTCTCTCACTCCTGTCATCACACAGTGCATATGCTGCAATCACTACCACTTTCACCTTCTCAAACCTGAACTTGACATACATATATCTCACGCTGACACATCATCTTTGCTTCACACAGTGCCATCACGTCACATCTTGCACTCTTGAACACATTCACCACTTCCACACTCTTGTTCTCCTCATTCACACCTCTCACATTCCACATGGCCATGTGAATATGCCCATCTGGTTGGGGCCCTGGACAGGTATTGGGCCCTCCAAGGCTCTGAAATGTTTGCCATCATGTAGTGATTATAGATAAGGGAATCTGGGGAACACTTAACCTGGCCAAAAATCCTGGTTATATGGTTACCACCCAGTGTAGGAAATGGTTTCCTGGCTACAGGAAGCCATTTGGCTTATCACTCAGTGTAGAGACCATAAGGCATCCCTACACTTAGTGAGTGGATGATGGGCACCCCCATCTACTACATACCAATTGCAGCAATTTTGGGAGAGTCAAGTTCTAGTACAGAGTCGTTCTGGCTGACTTCCAGTAAGGTAGAATTTCTGGCAAGGATATTCGGTTTACCATGCGGGTCATTTGTAATGTTACCACCTGAAGAATTTAGTGGAGGAATGGGTAATGACTTGTTCAAGTTATTATTGAAAGAACTGAGAGTTCACCAGAATATTCTACTATCATTAGGACTGTTTAATAATTTAGATGCTTGGTTGTGAAGAAAGTTTGATTTAGCAACATTTATTACTGCCACTACATGACAGCATTGTGATACTGACTCTAACATATGGAAGTGAAGCTTGGACCTTGTTGGAGGGGCGGAAGTCAGGAATGAGAGCAGTGGAAATGAGTTATTTGAGAGGAGCATGTGAAGTCACATGGAGAGACAGACTGACAAATGAGGAAGTGATGGAGCATTGTGGTGTCGATATGGATATTATAGGAAGCGTTAGGAGAAACACACTGGGGTGGTTTGAACATGTGGAGAGGATGGAGAACGAGAGACTGATGAGGAGAGTATGTGAGTGAAGTGGTGGGGGGGCGAAGAGGGAGGGTGAGACCAAGGATGAGATGGAGGGATGGAGTGGAGAGGTATATGAGAGAGGGGGTGTGTGAGCTGGGAGCAGGACAATGAAATGGTGAGGGACAGGGCGACGTAGAGGCAATTTGTTTGTGGCCACCCCTTACAGGATTAAGGCGTCTGGCAATAGATATATTGATAGATATTATTGTTTTTGCACAGTTTCTAGCAATTTTAAATTGACAGCGATTCAAATGTTTTTTATTTTAAAGAAGAGATATAGGATAATGATTTTCGGGCTGTTGCTCTGGCACAATTGCTATCAAATCATTTTGGGGTCTGACCTTTTAATGAAACTGTTGACTGAGTATGGAGAATTCCACACCAGCTTGTATCGTCATTAATGTGGGACTGGGTAGAACTGATATCACTAAAGAAGAAAGACTGCCATGGAATGTCAGCAAGATAATTTCTAAATCCATCCCAGTCTGCCCTATGAAAGGGTCATCGGGTCATCCTGACAGGTTTGGAATGGGGAGGTTTGGGGGAACCAACTAATGAGGCTTTGATGAGATTGTGGCCGGAGGATCCCAGTGGGTACTTCTGTCATGTATTGATCTGGATATTTTGTCAGGAATAGTTCCAAGAGTTAGGCATTATGGTCAGGATTATCTGGTACTGTATTCTGGTTGGTTGCTTTACCAAATGCATGAGATTAAACAATTCTGCAAACAGCAAACATTCTAGACCAGCATGGTCAGGATTATCTGGTACTGTATTCTGGTTGGTTGCTTTACCAAATGCATGAGATTAAACAATTCTGCAAACAGCAAACATTCTAGACCAGCATCGTCAGTCCTGGCAGAATGCAATAACCATTCTACATTATGTATGTTAAAATCACCCAAAATGGCAATTTCAGTGCTAAGGGCGAGGTTAAGAATAGTCAGCTGTGTGGATATGGAGTCAAATACCTTGGGTTCTGATGAAGCACTGGGGGAGCAACAGACTACACAGAAATATTTGGTAATATTTAGATACTTTAGTTTATACAATGAATAATCAAAATTAGTTGAAGTGAAGTTCAAAACAGTGTCAACTGCAAATTCAGATTTGATATAACAACAGGTGACACCCTTGTTATGTAAGTCTGTGAGGAGATGGTAACCAAGAGAACAAAACGGGGATATTTCGGTAGCGGGAGAGATTTGGGATTCCCTGAGGAACGGGGCTAGAGGGGATACTGTTTGAAGGAAAAAGTGAACGGAATTCTAATTGGTACTAAGACCACTGATATTAGAGAAGCATTAGGCCAAACCTGCACTTCTCTGCTGATGAGTATGAACTGTGTTTGCAATAGTCGCTGTCGGCACAGTTGCTTGATTGCGAACGGGAGGACCCTGTGCTGCCAGCCGTACCCTGACGGTGGTGGCAATCCAAGATACTACCTCATTTGTTGATGTTAATGTAGCAGACATTGCTAAGAGGGAATGGAAATAGAAGGTGTGATAACTAATGTGCATGTAATGTGGTGTAAACAGTTGCAGGTAGAGGTATTATGAGAGTATGCTGGCCTACTCTTAAATGAAAGCACTCAAAATGTTCAGCAAAGGGAGATGTCAGGATCTGGTCCTGAGGGCTGGTGATACGGAAGCTCCAGCTCTCCCTACCACCAGCTTGCTGTCCACCTCGGGAGTACTGCCATGTTCGACTGGTGCTGCAGTCTGCTCCCTGCTATTTACTTGCCATTTACTCACTGACATTACCTATGTGTTGAATGATTCACTGTAGAGTGGGCAATGTGAAATCCATCTATATAGAACAATACCAAAAAATATGTGCAGATGGCTGAGCTTGTGGTGTCAGGATTCTTGGGTCTTCATTGGTATGTGAAACAGTCTGGCCCATTTCACTGGACATGTAGATGATAATTCTTCCTTCATGCTTTTTCTTTCCTTGATATCTGAATCCTACCTCACCTCACATCCTTAGATGGGAAGAAAGAGGTTAGGATGATGTTTATGATGGATGCCAAACTACTCTATAGTTAATGCCTTTTCAAAGTTAACACTTTTACCATCAACTTTTGCAAGAATCAATGTTTCCTTATACTATACAATTCTGTAACACATGCGGGTCATCAATAATATGCATTTCTCATATTTTACAATTTTAATAATAAAATCCAATTAAAATACCAAAATATACTTTGGTGATAAATACATCAGATTTATTTTAGTTAAGAAGACACTGGTGGGAGGGAAGTACTGTAAATACAGACTAAGAAGAATGATTAGGTAAAAAACACTTAATGGCATCACACGTATGAACACAATTTGTACTGAACACTCACTGTACAAAGACATTTTATTGGCCGCATGAAGTAGCTACAACAATAAAAAATATACTACAGCTTGACTTAAAAATGTCTCTTTTGTTAAAACTTTAAAAATACATAATAAACCTACGAGTATGCACATTGTTCATGCGTCTGCCACAAGCAAGGAGTAAAATAGCGATATGCTGACTTAGTTTGAAAAGCACGAGAGGCTGGCAGTTAAGGCACATGATTATAAGACCATGCAGGTGTCACAGTCACTGCTGATTGTCATTTATAATACTGTACTGCAAAGCAAAAGTCTGCAGCAACACTGGACATTTTCTTATATTGTCCTGCATCCCTTGCTAGTTCCACTATGATGAAAGACATGCTAGTTCTCATTATAATATAAGTAGTAGTAGTAATAATAGTAATAATAATAATAAAAAAGCTATGATTACTCAGCTTCAACAACAGCCATAATAAATATAAACTGTACAATTATAACAGACCATATACATCTTCAGCTGTAGCTAAGCATTTAAGTGGAAGTAATTCTGGCATAGATATGCTGTATGACATCATCAGCCAAAGGAAAACATACACAGTATGCTGTTTTCCTGTACGGTATTCAGTATGACATGAGACTTTTTTTACCTTGAGGACACATTCCACATGGAGCAGTCTGAATATGGCAGAATAATAAAGTTTTCTTTATCAACAGTTATGTATAAGACTTTTTAGGAATTAGTAACTATCACTCAGGCTAAATTTAGATGAGTCTAGCCCGGTTGAGGTATGCTATAATGACCTGATATACAAACCTGTATTGTCCAATAGTCTGCACTAGTGCCATTCTCTGCTGCCGAAGATGGAGAAGGACCTTGGGTGGGTCAAGAGGCAGGTTGTGATCAGCAGCCTCAAGTAACAAGTCACACAGCACAGTGACACCCGACCGCCCCACACCAGCAGAGCAGTGCACCAGAACTGGGGTGTTGCGGTTGCGGCCAACACCTCTTACCTCCTGGTATGTGTACCGGCGTAAGGTTGACATTTCCTCCAGGAAACCTGTCAAGGGAAAGCGAGTGAGTTGAAAGACGACACAATGTGCCTGAATAGAAGGCTATCTTAAAATGCTGTATGTGCATAAAGGATCTCCCAGACAATTTTCCTTGGCATAAGAGATTTCTCATAGTAAAGAAGTTACAATTATAAATTATTTCCCTTCAAACAAGAGAGGTACAAAGTACAAGGGAGTACACAGGAAAGCAAACAGCAACAAACCTAATGGTCCTTCCAAGGTTGTTTGTTACAGAAGATTATGACTATGATACTGTATGTGTATATATATATATATATATATATACACACTAATTCCTCCAATATCCGATGTAATAGAGCCAAAGGCATGTCCAGATATTGGGCCCAAGCCTCCTGGACTTGTACTTATGGACCCTAACTCTGAAAAACACCAATACAACTCCCTCTGGACATGCATAGCACCTATTTAAGACCCAAATCACACCAATAAGGGACATAAAAGACTGAAATAAATGCAAAAGAACCATAAAATGAGGTTTTAGACGTGAGTTTATACAATATTAAACATTCTGGGTACTTACAACAAGTCCCTGGGTTCTGGACTGGTAGTTATGGACCCTAACCTAGCCTAACTCAGAAAAACACCTCCCTACTGCACATGCATAGCACCTAAGATCCTATTCACACCAATAAGGGACATAAAAGAGTGAAATGAGATGTTAGAGGTAAGTCTATCTATCTATTGCCAGACGCCTCAATCCCGTTTGGGTAGCCACAAACAAATCGCCTCCACGTCGTCCTGTCCCCCATCATTTCACTGCCCTGCTCCCAACTCACACCTCCCTCTCTCATATACCTCTCCACCTCATCCCTCCATCTCATCCTTGGCCTCCACCTCACTCACATACACTCTCTTCGTCAGTCTATCACCCTCCATCCTCTCCACATGGCCAAACCACCTCAGTGTGTTCCTCATAACACTTCCTATCACATCCACATCCACACCACAACGCTCCTTTATATCCTCATTCGTCAGCCTGTCTCTCCATGTGACTCCACAGGCTCCTCTTAAATAACTCATTTCCACTGCTGTCACTTTTGACTTGTGTCCTTCCAACAATGTCCAAGCTTCACTTCCATACGTTAGAGTTGGTATAACAATACTGTCATGTAGTAACTTTTTCACTTCCCTGTTTCTTATCACTGCTTTCAAAGAACCAGCAACTTTTCTTCCCTGCTGTACCCTTTTAAGCACTTCACCCTCCAAACCTCCATCCTTACTCATCACACTACCCAAGTACCGTACAGTACTTAAATGTACTCACATTTTCCATTTCCTCACCATCCAACCTCGCTGTACAGTCACTGACTTCACCTCTCTCAAAGACCATCACTTTACTCTTCCCTACATTCACCTTTAGATTCCGTTTCTTGCACACTCTCCCAAACTCATCCACCAAGCCTTGCAGCTCCCCTTTGTCTTCACTCAACAACACAGTATCATCTGCAAACAACAGTACAGGGAGTTTCCAAACACTACCCTCTCTCACCAGGGCCACTCCAACATCCACTACCCTGCCCTGTACCTCTTTTATTACCCCAACCATGAACAGACTGAACAACCACGGAGACATGACACATCCCTGTTTCAACCCAACCTCCAAAGAGAAAAATTCACATCCCTGTTTCAACCCAACCTCCAAAGAGAAAAATTCACTTAGTTCACCATTCACATGCACTGCAGCCTTAGCACCATCATACATACTCTTCACAGCATTCAACAACTTTCCATCTATTCCATATATTCTTAAAACCTTCCACAATCCTTGTCTATCCACCCTATCATATGCTTTCTCCAAAGTACAGTATGGAAAAAACAGTACTATATGAAACATTCTGGGTACTTACAGCAAGTCCCTGGCCATCTCGATGAAAAACCCGCCTCCTCTCAGACTCTGACAGTAAGGAGGAGTTTCTGAAGCACTTGCAGTACACTGTACATGAAGTCTTGCACTGAACTTAGTCATTTGCACTCAGAATTCGATTCTCTTAACATTGCACACTCGTCTTAATTGTGCTCCATTGTACCTTAATGAAATAAGTGTTGCACTCTGCACTTAAAGTCTTTCCACTCATAAAACCACTTTCAAAACATAACACACACTAATTAATTTACGTTACATTGAAAGGCTATTAACCCGCCCTGTCCCGTCGACGTATGGGTACGTTGCAACATTTTGCATTTGCCAGTCCCGACGACGTACTGGTACGTCGTGCAATTGCAAGGCCCTAATTTGCACAATTTTCAATTTTTGCGCGTGATTTTTCGTACATATACACGGGACACCTTCCTCTATTCCTCTACAAGATGCCAAGCAGGGACAATGCCTTACACTGCATAACCTCCCCCCTCCCCCCCTCATGCCATTGTCACGGCA
Source organism: Coenobita brevimanus (assembly GCF_032717465.1). NCBI lineage: Eukaryota > Metazoa > Arthropoda > Malacostraca > Decapoda > Coenobitidae > Coenobita > Coenobita brevimanus. The sequence goes on from NC_137018.1 coordinate 45,247,963, forward strand.
ATTCACCTGTTACCAGTGACCTGGCCAGTAAAGATATTCAGGGCCAGAGTGATTCCCCAATTGATGAAAATGTGGAGGACAAAGTTTACTTAGCATTAGAGGAAGAAACAGTCAGAAATAATGATCAGGTAATGTGGCACAAGAAGGTCAGGTATGGTGATGAGTTAGTGAGTGAAACAATGCTTATAATGCCAATATTACTGTTTGAAAACCAATATACAGTGCTCGTCAGAAGTATGGAGCGCCCTGCGTCCCTCCTGAGAAACAAACCTTTCAACATTGAAAAAACATATAAATAATGCATTTTATTTACCTTTAGTGCTTCGTAGGGTAGCCTTTACGTTTCTTCACGGACCTGAGACGTCTTGGAAGTGAAAGGGCGTGGCTCCTGAGGTGCTGGAGGGGTATTTTGTCCCAGGAGTCACGAATGGCGGCTTCCAGCTTAGGCAGAGAGCTCACGTCCTTCCCTTGGAAACTCTTCTTTACGAGGTACCAGAGGTTTTCAATCGGGTTGAGGTCTGGGCTATTTCCTGGCCAGTCTGTCATGAATGATACCTCGCAGTCACGAAGCCAATTGGTGACCGATTTGGCCTTGTGAGCAGGTGCACCGTCCTGCTGAAACACTCGTGCACCTGTTAGCTCGAAGGAGTCTGGTAAATGATCACACAGAAGCTCCAGGTAAACATCCTGATTCACTCTGAGGTTCTTGGGAAGTACAACAAGCTTCTCCAAACCCTTCCCTGAGAAACAACCCCATACCATGAGTGAATCAGGATGTTTAACTGTGCTTTCTACATACCGTGGGTCAAGTGGGTCACTACCTTTGCGTGCTCCTCTGTTACAGGTAACACTAAACGTTGCCTCATCAGACCACAACACTGACAACCATTGCTCCTCACCCCAGTTTAGATATTTATTAGCAAAGGCAAGCCTACGAATTCTCTGGCTGCTAGAGAGAAGAGGCTTTTTCACAGGCCTGTGACTTGTGTAACCAAGCTCATGCACCCTACGAGACACTGTTCTCACTGACACCTCACCAAACACTTCCGGGTTGCTCTCCTTAATTTTCCTTGCACTCACACGAGGATTAAACTCCACTGCACGTTTTAAAACATTAACAGACCTTGGGGAAGTTTTCCTAGGCCTACCAGACCTCGGTTTCTTTGTGGGAACTTCACCACTGTTTTCCTCCCGAAACCGCGCACACCAACGACGCACTGTCGATCGTGCCACACCAACCAATTCACTAATTTCCTTTGTCTGGTGGCCTGCCTCCTTTAGAGCAATGATCTGGGATATGATTTCACTCGATAGTTCACGGGTAGGTGCCATAACAAAGCTTTAAAGGCCAAAACACTGCGGGACACTCGGTAAAAAATGGCGCAATTTGAGAGGGACACTCGGCGGAGTTCCTCTCTCTCAGGCAGCCCGTGGGCGACTGAGGCGGGAACCAACCAGCGTGTCGGAAGGCCTCAGGCTACCGTGACGTCATGCTCGGAGCTCAAACTTGTGGCTCAATTCTTACCCCCAAAAATGGGTGATTCTTTTTGGGCCATAAGTATTGCGCGCCCGGCGGACAACGCTGAATACTTCTGACGAGTACTGTACTCTCGTACTACATATAAATTCGTACCAAGTAAATAAATAAATATCGTTTATGAGTGGTGTGAAATAGTTACCCTCCTATAGAACTCGTTTTCTTTGGTGCCAGCCTGTTAGAAAACCCAGTCAGGTAAGGAGGTACTCGTACCTGGATCAAGTATTTTAAATCTCAGGTGAGCAATTTCTCTATGTATTTTCGATGTTTCTCACCAAAAGCGGAGGTTTTAGCCAAAAAAAAATTTTTCGAAAATACCTCGGGATTGGGGGGTGTCAGAGGTGTGAAAAAGCTCGGGACGTGACGGGTTAAATCTTTGTCTTTTCACTCAGAATTCTAATTTCTTAACACTATGCACTGTTATTTTCACTGCACAACACTGTAAATTCCCGTGTGGTCTAGTGGAGAAGTTCTAGGCGTTTAATCACTGTCAGAGTCTGAGAGTAGCTCTTGCAGGTGACCTTGGGGTGCGTCGCTGGGTCGTGGTGATGGAGTACTCACTGCAGACGACTCTGAAGAGAGGCACAAACTCACGTCAAGTGGTGACTCCACCGTGTCTGATGTGCTGGGATGTGGCTCGAAGCATAAGGGCCTGTCTTGGGGAGGCAATGGACTGGAGCCAGGGCTGGGCACAGCAGGGGTCACGGGCCTGAAAAAGCTGTCAATAGTTGATTGACGCAAGGAACGAAGATTTTGACGTTTAATTATGTGCTGCCTGAAAGCGTGCACTTCCTCCACAAGTCCCAAGGGCCCCATCTCCCTGTCGCAGTCTGGGTATTCCAGGTAGTCCAGAACGAACTCTACATGTTCTCAGAATGCGCTCAGCTTGGGGATGGCTGGAGTAGTGTCATGCTGAGAGGAGTCCGCATCATCGTCACCGTCCTCGTCGGAATCATCAAGCTGGGTACTGACACCTGCAACTGAAGATGAGATCTTGACATCAGACATGGTCTGATACACAGGATCGCCCTCGTCGTCATCCAACCACTCACGCACTTCGTCCACATCAACATCGTCCCCATGTGCATGTAGACGTGCATGGAAGTCATCCACGTCAAAACCTAGGAAATCGTGCTCCACATCCGTTCTGAGAAGCAGATGAGACCAACCATTTTCTAGAGTGTTGACAGGGACTTCCTTCCATGCACTGGCCCAGTTGTAGATGGCAGACTTGATGTTGTAGCAGCGAAGGTTTTCCAAAGTCCGCCGGCCTCGCGTGTCCCGTCCCTCCCTGCGCTCGTCCTCGTCCTCAAGAACAACCATCACCTTGTCCAGGAACCTCCTTCGGTACAGCCTCTTCGTTGCCACGATCACTCCTTGGTCCATTGGTTGGATGAGAGCAATAGTATTAGGTGGCAGAAACATGCACCTAATGCGGCCATTCTCAGCCACCAAGTCCTTGTCGCACGGGTGAGCACGTGCATCGTTGAGGAGAAAGAGGGGCTTTACCTGGTCGCGTGGGATTCCCAGTTTCTCCGTCTGGTAATGGATGACCTCCTTGACAAAATGGCGGTGGAACCAGTCTTTGAAGATGTGGGCAGTGAACCATGCCTTCAAGGAATGGTACCAGACGACAGGAAGGACATCCATCACCCCACAAAGACACCGAGGCTGCTTTGCACGGCCAACAATAACGGGCTTAAGCTGGTGCATGCCGTTAGCATTGGCACAACACAAAGCAGATATCCGCTGCTTGGAGAGCTTGTGGCCAAGTACATGCTTCTCCGTCTTCTTGGCTAGAGTGTTCATAGGCAAAGAGCGATAGAATAAACCAGTTTCGTCAGCGTTGTAGACTTGACCGAGAGTGAGGCCCTCCCTGCCGATCAAGCGCTTCACCTTGTGCCGAGACTCGTCTACTCCATCCTCGATAATGTCCAAAGCTTCGCCATGAAACTTACGGTTGGTAAGGCCATGTCATAACTTGAACGCGAAGAGCCAACCCTCGGATGCCTTGAAGTTTCGGGCGTCGTGAAGACTTGCGAACTTCTCAGCAGCAGCCTTCAGCTCTGTGCCACGCACCATCACACCAGTAGCATGTTGCTGTCGATACCAAATCAACATAGAGCGGTCGACTTCTGCATACTTGGAAGTAAACATCACCTTCCTCTCCACGTTGCATTTGCTTTTCGACGAGAAGTCAGCCGTGTACTGTATGAGTTTGTCTCGGGATCTCTCGATATCAAACAAAGTAGATCGGGCCAGGTTGAACTCACAAAGGATGCGTGAGGAAGACCATCCCGCATCCACCTTGTCGAATATCTCCCTCTTCTTCTCTAGAGTCAAAACCACTCTCTACCTCTTCTCAGGCAGCGGGGCCATCATCACACACATGAAGAAGAGGCACGAGAGCAGCAGGAGAGCCTGCAGCAGGTAAGGCACCACCACAAACGCGAGCAAATGGGCGGCCATGACGACGAGCGTGCACACACAACGAGAGACGGGCGGTAAGTGGGGAGGATGCAGGGGCGCTCTAGTGGACGGCGGCAGAACGATGCACCAAAACACAGCTGGCCCTCGCCGCGTGCACCAAGTTCAAATTGCGGGCGGGAAAAAGTCGGATTTTTAAAAAATTTTTTGCGTTTTTTGGCCCATTTTGGGAATATTGGATCCCGGGACGAAAATGTCCGGTAAGTGGGGATGCCCGGAAATTGGGCGTCCGGATATTACGGGGATTACTGTGTATATATATATCGTCATCATCATCATCATCAGTCATTTGAGTATCCACTGCAGGACCGGCCTATCCCGACCGAAGTCGGGATGATATAGCCAATGTATCTCTACCAAGTGGCTTAGGTAGTCTGGTAGAGATTGTATGTGGGGTGAGAAGTGCTTGTAAGTGTAATTGTAGTGTTGGAGTGGCTCTGGATGTGTGTGTAGTCTGTGAACCAAGTGTAATCGGCCCACGCAAGCCGACTGGGTGCAAGCATACTTTATAGTAAGCGGCACTGGTTCAACCACAGCACCCCTTGTGTCCGCCAATGCAGTACGTGGCCGGGTGAACACTCCCAAAGGTTATTACCCTGGCGGGGAACGAACCCTGGTCCACCCGTGTACGAAACGCACACTCTACCACTGTACCACAAAGGCTCATATATGTATATATATATATATATATATATATATATATATATATATATATATGTACAATATAACTATAGTACTTACAGTATGTGGATAAAACAAAACGTGCTGATATCTAGGGCTGGTGACTATTGTTCAAGCAAATGGAGAGTGGTCATGCATGGTTTGCCACAAGGGTGTCAAAAGTAACTCAACTTTGTGCAGTATTTGTGGTAAGTGGCTGCATAACAGATGTAGTGTGAGGCAGACTGTGAGATAATGTTGATTTTCTGTTTGCTGTATGTTGGGGAGAGCATGCAGAGCTTGTCAAGCGTGAAAGGATTGACCTCGCTGAAGAATCTCTTGAGTGTGAGGCAGAGTTTTGTTGCCTGGGGTACATGTTATGCTGGGAGGTGGGGCTGGAGCTGGAGCTAGCTTTGTGGCTAAGGTAAGGAGTGAAGTTCAGGGAGCTGTTGCCTCCTGACACTGAGAGGGCTCTCCCTCTGTGCTAAAGGGGATCTTTGTATGCTGCATGAGATAGGAGTGTAATGCTGTATGTTAGTGAGACCTAGGCAGTAAAGGAAGAGGATATTTGTAGGCTCAAAGGTACAGAAATGACAATGATTAGATGGATGTGTAATGGGTACCTGAATGTGAGGCCTGGGGGGAGGGGGGGCTAGGTTTATGACCGAAGAGTCGAAAGGCAGGATGGAACTGGAATACTGTAAATTGGTGGTGTGGTGAGGAGGGGTAGACTGAGATGGTTTGGGCTTGAGAATAGGATGGATGATGACAACTGGGTGTGGAAAGTGAGTAATGTGAATGCTGGGGGTAGGGTTGCAAAAGGCAGACCGAAAAAGACAATTTGTTTGTGGCTTATAGGATCAAAGTGTCTGGCAATAATTCAGGCAACCTCCACACTGGATATTGCATACTGGCTATCCATTTGGCATCACAACAGATAATGTGTCACTATCTGTTTCGAACCTCCATCCTGAAAACTTTCTTAAAATATTGCCCATGGGTAAAAGGTTAAAATTAAGCATAAAAAAACTGTACAGTATTGATCCTGTACAAAGAGTACAGTAATACAGTACATAATATATTCATAATCATACTGTACTCATCTAGTGTTGGCACTGATGGAGGGTATAGTAGTACACCATGCAGTACAGAGCACACAGGCAAAGACACAGCACTAGGGAGTAGGCACCATGTGGGTCACAATTCAAAACGCACAGTATGGGATACCTTCTACAGTACAGCGAGATGAAGAGAGTGGTGACTAAACAGGGAGATGTTGACAGAAGTGTTAATGAGCAGCACTAAGCCCTCAAGAGCAACCTCTTGAGAGTTACTGATTCAGTATGTGGATGGACAAGAGGCCCACCAAGACATACAGTAACTTGGTGGTGGGATGAGGGTGTAGAAGTTACAGTTACGGACAAAAGAAGGCTTTTCCGGGAATGGAAGAAGGGTGGTGACAAAGAGGAATACTTGGCTGCCAAGTGTAGGGCTAGAAAAGTGGTTTACAGGGCAGTCTGAGTCATCAAGACTTACTTGATAACCTAAATCATGCGGAAAGGAAGAATGTGATATTTCAGGTGGCAAATCAGATCAAGAGTAAGAGGAGGGATATCATAGGTGTGCAGTGTGCAAAGAATGATGAGGGAAGGGTAGTGGTGAACAGTGGGGATATTAAAGAAGCATGGAGAGAGCATTACAGACGGTTGTTGAATGAGGAGTCTGACTGGGACAGGGAAGGTTTGAAGCCAGCAGATCCAGTGTTTGGCCCTTGGCCTTTGACTGACGCCGCTACTGTGAGCAGGGCAATAGGCAGGATATAGATGAGGATGGAAACAGGTGTGTTTGGGTTGACTGCTGAAACGCTGAATGACTAAGGAGATACAGGAGTGAGGTTGGTCACTGACCCGATAAATATGATTATACTGTACAGTGAAAGAACCAAATGAAATGTGAATACTGTCTTTCCACAGTGAAAATAACTTCCCAACACCCTACCACAATATTTTCCCACACCATGCAAGAGCTAAGCATATGCATACAGCATATGCAGAATTTCATGAGCTTTCATGTGGTAGACTTGGAATTTTGATACGATCAATAGTTTTCCAGTCACCAAAAATATCACCCACTCGCACCCTTCGCCCCACCAAAAGCCGAGAGAAAGCCGACCATTTGAGTGTTGGCCTTGAAATAGACACCCTCTCCTATGATGCAGCAAAGACTGACACACTTCACGCTAAAACTTTATTTTTGGTGAACATTTTTGTCCAGAATTGCCTAATTGGCATCCAGTCAGACCAACACTGATAAGTGCATCATCGGTTCCTCTTCAGTCTAACATCATTTTGACTTGTTTTGCATCACATGAGAGGGTTAAGAAACACAAATCATAACCATCATCATTCTTAACCTTACTTCTCTTCCCAAAAGTGGAAAGAGTACATATTACTACAACAACACAGTGTTTTCTCAAAATGAAGTCAGCCTGTGGTTCTTTACTCTCATAGCAATATCTCCTAGATCACAATATGGCATCCTACCCTCCAATAATTCCTTTTACTCACTGATGAAGCCTTGAATGTGGTCCGGGCAGCCATGATCAGCCCAGTCAGTGTACTGAAGGTGCCAGATGGTGCGGCTTTTACGGGATGCTGCATCCACCACTTGAAGACGGCAGGTCACATGCGAACCAGTCACTGTGCTGTGCTTCCGAAACACTCGGAACTGCCACCATGAATGAATATATTAGAAACTGACATGGCAACTCAAAATGCATCTGAAAATACACACACACACATGCATGCACAGATGCATGCATGCACATGGATGTGCATGCACACACTAACTTAGGTCAGTGAGATGGAGCTTGTATTCTAGGGGCCCTGAATGATATGTGAATACACGTTGATGGTGTTCCCCCTTTCATATTTTCTTTGTCATCTGGATCCTACCCCACCCCATCCTCAGGTGGGGAAAATGGTAAAAAGGATGATGACTTTTTATGAAACTCTCCACCAGGTCTACTGCTTAATAAGAATATTAGTACAACCTTCAAAAGTGACTATGCATATGCATGGAAGAGAAATTCATATAAAACTCTCATGAGGATGAAAAAGCATTGATAAATTTAAGATTTTTATATCACTGAGTACCTGTCTGTCAAGAATGATTAAACACAATTTTTACTAGGAAAAGTTGCAAGGTGCTCTCCAAATAGACAGTAATGTAATAACAACTCAGTACACAAGAACACTGTTTCTTATTCATTCATCATCCTTGCTTGACCCTTTTTCCCATCTAAGCACTGGTTGAAAGTTATAACTGTAGTTTCTCTACCCCAGTCAGTCTGGCCAAGTACACTTACTGATCACATGCAATTAGTCACCTTCTTGTGGCCGACAGTGCCTGGCCAGATTCAGAACATGGTTATTGCAAATGAAGAGGTTTAGGTAATGAGGAGAAGGCAAAGCCCCTCACAGGATGAGCTGTGCATAGGAGATATGTATGAATAGTAGACTGTTTGGTAAATATGGCTGAGTTCCCCAGCTGGGAGTGTTGTAAAAAGCAAGGCCAGCTACCAGTCCTTGTCCCCATGTTACTCCCAGATTAATACCTCCCAGGATGATGGTAACCACTAGTCTACTACCTTTTTGGTAGGTATTGGATGCAACACCTTGATCAAGGATGACCAGGGACTATGCAGGGCAGATGTGTCATCTTCTGAGCTGGAAACATGCTCTGGCAGTATATCCAGAGACTGAATGAAATTGGAGCAAGAAACAAGAAAAGTGCAAAAATGGGAATACTAAACAGCATGCCAAGGGAAATGGACCAATCAACTATTCACACATCATTTTGGCTATTATAGCCCTCTGGAATCTTGGCTTACCTATGTATGGGATCCTCATCTGACTCAAGCCAACTGCCCTACACAATCGCACACACAGGCACCCACGTGCACTCAAAATCTCTCTCTCTCTCATGTGTGTGTGTGTGTGTGTGTGAGAGAGAGAGAGAGAGAGAGAGAGAGAGAGATGGCAATACTCAACTCCAAGTTTTTGTTGGTTAACCTGTGGATTGCAAGCCACAGCTCAGGCTGGGAAGCATCATGTTGCAAGCCACAGCTCAGGCTGGGAAGCATCATGTTGCAAGCCACAGCTCAGGCTGGGAAGCATCATGTTGCAAGCCACAGCTCAGGCTGTGCTAACCTTCCAGTGACCATGCATCACCACTAACCACTCCACCCCTATGCAAACTTACGCATGGCGCTACGAAAAGACAAAGAGATTTTTTTCTTTTTCATCAGATGATGTCCTGGATGTTTATAGTTTATAATAAAGTTTTTATTTATTTTTTTTTATTTTTTCACTATACTGTACCCCTTTGCAAACTTACGCAAGACGCTACGCAAAGACGGAGAGAGAGAGAGAGAGAGAGAGAGAGATTTTTTTTTTTTTTTTTTCACCAGATGATACTCTGGATGTTTATCTTCAAGTTTATAATAAACAATTTTTTCACAACACCCTTACGCAAACTTATGCATAGTACTACGCAAAGAGAGAGAGAGAGAGAGAGAGATTTTTTTTCACCACATGATGCCCTGGATGTTAATCTTTCATGTTTATAATAAAACAAAACCTTTTTTTTTTTTTTGTCATTTTTTTGTACACCACGGGGTGGGATAAAAAAAAAAGGTAATTGGGCAATCCACAGGTTAAACCATTTGTAGACAGTTTTCATATTCTTTCCACTGTTCACAGGTAATGCCTCCAAGTGTTTTCCAGATATCAATATTATAAGATCCCTTTGTACTGATGGTACTTAATCTTGAGAAAGGGTCACGTGCATCTTCCAGGTCATAAAATTTTAGGGTGTCATCCCAGAATCGATGGTTGGTTAAAAGGGGAAACCTGAGGGTGTGTTTGAAGACTGATGTCTGTCTGGAGTCAATTGGTTAATGGCATGATCTATACACACCAAGTCGGCCAAACAGGCAAGTTTGTGCAGGTGACAGCTGAGGTGTGATGTCACACTTCATCCTCCTCAGCAACTCACTCCATTTACTAACGAAGTCTCCTCCAATGTTTTTGCATTTTCTGGCCTATATGTACAAATCTATTGTTTTCCTTACATTTCCTTGAGAAAACCAATTCTTCTTTAATACCTATGACATTCCCCTTTGAATCTAGTTACTCCACATACTAAATACACTATTAATAGTGATGAAGAGTACTGGTTTACTGAGGAAGCATCAAAGAAATCTTGTGTCCTCATCCTGTTAAGTTAGATGTGGAATGAAAGATGGTGTGGTCTGGGAGGTGGGGTGTTGTAATTTTGAGGTGTGAAGTGTGGGAAGTGGGGTAGTGTAATACAAGTATATGGGGATGTGGTGTAGTGTGGTGTGGGGATGGTGTGTTGTTTGGGAGGTGTACTGTAGCTGAGTGTGGTGTGGGGGATGAGGGTTTGGTGAGTCGATAGGAAAATATGGTATGGGAAGTGGGGCAGAATGGTATGGTGTGGGCGTGGCGTGTTTTGGTGTGGGGGTAGTGTAGTATGGTGCAGTATATGTGGGTTGAACAGTGTTATGTACAGTATACCACACTAAACGCCTCACCACACCACATACCACCGCAAGCCTCACACCTCCACACTACACCACTCCACCCCACCCCTACACCACATCACCTGCGAATAACAGTACAATTCCCCATCCGAACACCACACCACACTACCCCATTCCCACACCACCATAAACTCACCTCATACATCTTACCACCCCACCTACCATTGTATGCCATACTGCCCCACTCCTGCAAAGCACCTCACACCCCACCTTCCACACCACACCCCCACAAACTACAACACCCCACCTATCCAAGTCTAACTTACTAGGAGAAAACAAGATTACTATGATGCTTCCTCATTAGTAAACCAATATTCTTGATAATTACTACCTGTATCCTCTCCATCCTTCTTTCCTTCCATTCTCTTCTGTCTTTCTTTCCTTCATTCTTTCCTTGTCCTTCTGCCTACGGGTGACTTTACACTCCCTCTTCTGACTTTCTTTCCTTCATTCTTTCCACTTCCTTCAGCCTGTGGGTGACTCTACACTGAGTGAGAAGCCAAACAGTTTTCTGTGCACCAGCAAACCATTTACTATGCTGGGTGGTAACCATATAACCAAATTTTGGTGCCTGGTGGTTTACAGTAGTGGGTAATTATTGCACTCCAATCGGATTGAGCCGGTGAAGGTTTATATCCAAGGGGTGGTTGGGGTTGATTGCTCATGTAATGCCACTCAGGGATGAGTGAGGCTGGTCACTCTCATCTTAAATGTTGGGACCAACTGCCTAGCCCCGGGTTCCTACGCTCTTCATGGGGCAATGTAGGATTGGATGATGGATAGATGGATGGATTAGTATTTCAGTAAGAAAGGTAACAGGACTCAAAAATGAATGACAAGTATCAGAGAAGAATTGGCTTTCTCAAGGGAATGCAATGAAAATTATAAATTTGTTCATGTGGGACACAAAAAGCAATAATATTTGAGGAGACTTTGCTAGTAAGTGGAGTGAGCAGCTGAGGAGGATGAAGTGTAACATCACTATGTGGACTGGGTTTATTTTGGTAGTCTGGCTGGCTGACATGGTGCACATGGACCTTGGGTAATGGTTGATCTGACTGGTGAGGCAGTCAATCTGTTCTGTTTTAACTAGTGTTCTAAAGGATGTAGGTACGGCTGGAGCTGGTCTGCTGCTTGGAGTGTTGTGAAGCTACTGTCAAGTCATTTGCATAAACGGTAAGACTGTACTGTTACTGAAAGACAGGAGTTGGCAAGTCGTGGAAGAAAAGGTTAATGCAAGGGTAAAAGGATTAAGCCCTGTGTCACATTCTGCATTTAGAACTTAAGTGTCAGTAAAGCCAAAATAAAAGTTGAGGCTTGGTTGAATAAGGATGGAAGTTTAGAGGATGAAGTGCTTGAATGGGTACAACAGGGAAGAAAGGCTGCTGGTTCCTTGAAAGCAAAGATAAGAAATAGAGAAGTGAGTATGGAAGTAAAAAAGTTGCTGCATGACAATATTGCGAGATCCAGTCTACCATATGGATATGAAGCTTGGACTTTGTTGGAAGGATACAAGTCATGCGTGAGAGCTGTGCAAATGAGTTATTCGAAAGGAGCATGTGGAGTTACATGGGACACTCGCTAACAAAGGAAGACGTGAAGAAGTGTTGAGGTGTGGATGTGGGTGTGACAAAAAGCATTACAAGAAGTATATTATGGTGGTTTGGCCATGTGGAAAGGATGGAGAGCACGAGACTAACGAGAGGAGTATATGTGAGTAAGGTGAAATGGGGGAGAGGGAGGGGGAGACTCAGGATGAGTTGGGGGTATGGAGTAGAAAGGCATATGAGAGATGGGGGTATAAGTTGGGAGGAGGGCAGAAAAATGGCAGGGGAGAGGGCGACATTGAGGCAATTTGTTTGTGGCCACCCCTTAGGGGATTATGGCATCTGGCTATTGATGGATAGATAAAGGCTTAGTGTAATAAAGGACGTGGAACTCTCAAGCTATTGTTCATCTGGTTTGGGGTTAAAATGTAAAGAAACTCTCTTCATGTTTGTCTTACATCGAAAACCAACAACACTCAGATGAAAAATGTCACACAAAATAAAATCTACACTTAAAAGTGATGTCCAAATCATGAATCATCAAATCACAAAAAATAAACATCAAAAAGTATATTCTTATCCATATTTAATGCTCTGTATCAGATGACATTAGGCAGGAAAACAAAGCCATGTAGACTGTTAGCAAACAGTGAAGTAATAAGAGGCAACAAAGAAAAGTATCCACTGAAGTTCGTGCGGGAAGATTTCATCATTTTTACCGACAGATCATGAAATTTCAACTTGTAATAGAATCAGTAACAGAGTCTCATGAAAGTACTAGAGTCAGAAACAATGGTGGTCAAAAGCAAGAGTGAAAGAGAAAAAAGGCGTGACAATGAAGGCCGGAAGAGATACATTCCCACTTGTAGCGTGATAATGTCTAACACAAGGCAAGGATGACAAGTTGGGAACACAGTGAGTAGTACCAGGTCAAAAGGTCTGTTTACTGATTAAGCAAATCAAGAGCAACAAATCTTGTTGATTGGCTTCACCTGTCCACACTCAACGCTGGTGTTGTCTGTCTGCGGCCAATATGGGAAGCTTTTGCTGGTGGCAGTGTCCCCTGTGACAGAGGTGAGCATCACTACAAGGTAAACATCTGCCTCCCACACACACTGCCAGAAGTGACCCACTGTATTGGGTAAAGGACCTTGGCAGCAGATGTAAAACCTCTGGCTCTCCCCCACACTTGCCTAAAAAAGATAACAGAAAATGATGAAGCCTTGGAGTAAATGGCTAAAAAAAACCACACACATTTGTAATGCTTGCTGGACAACCTCATAATCTGTTTAAACTAAGTACTGTGCATCTGATGCATGGACATATATGAGTCCACCAGGGTGGACTTAAAGGCTTTAAACACATGAAAAATAGTGTTATTGTCTGTTGTGTGAAAGGTGGTTAATGTGAAATAGGAAGCAGAGTGTAACTCTACACAGACATAGTACAAACGTGACATAAATCGTTTCCTAGTTTGTTACTGTATGAAAATATGCTCAAACCTCGATTTAAGGGACCTCATTTAAGGGATTTTGGATTTAAGGGACCTCCATTTAAGGGATTTTGGATTTAAGGGATTTTGGATTTAAGGGACCTCCATTTAAGGGATTTTGGATTTAAGGGACTCCATATTCTGCCTGACAAATGGACAAGACCATTCAAAAGTGATATGTAATGTCTAGGTTATACACATTAATATGTTTCTTTATACGGTACTTGTAAAATAATATTCATAATCATATAAATAAGTAAGAAAAGTGAAACAATCACTGCATTTCATAATAAGATTGTCTTTATATGTGGTAAAACAAAGGACATTTTCAAGTAAGGGACAGCTTGATTTCCCATTTTGTCCCTTATATCAAGGTTTGAGTGTACAGATAGGTGGTGTTCACAGAAGTCTTAACCAGATCAGTCTAGTATAAGTTTTCAAGCTCTGAGCTGATTATGCGGGGGTTTACCTCTAAGTAGATATGCCAGCCAAGGCTATTAACCCATTAAATCCATTCCCCCCCCCCTCTTCATTTATAAAGGTTCCAACATGCTTGCATGAATCAGCCTTGGTCACCTAATAGCGGCTTTCCATACTGCTCAATCTCTGGCAGCCTCCCTATTCAGTCCCTTAACCCCTTAACCGCGGGGCGTCACTTTCATGACGCTTGGGAGCAAGGGATCATACCGTGGGGCGTCACTTTTGTGATTCTGTGTTATTTTGAATTCGCCCGGGCTTTCAAGTGGTGGCTTGTATCATCTATCAGTACTGCCAATGTCCAACACTAGTCAGCACTCCTAATCTCATCTGTACTCCCATCCATTGTTGACAATTTAGCCATTTCTCCCCGTTCTTGACTCCCCTCCCTACCTCCCCTCCATTACCCTATCCTTTCACCTGCCCGGCCGTGCTACGCTAAGTAAATCTTCCCTGGAATTTTTCACTGATTTCATCCATTGAAATAAGCCCTAAGCCCTATTCTTAAACCAAATAATATATACAAGAAAGAAATAAGGTAAGTGAGAGTGCCATACACCTAGAATTGGCTAATTATCACCTGACAACACCTCACGTGCACTCATTCGCTAATTTTCGCTGTTTATTTTCCCTTGAAATATGCCGTATAATCTATTTTCGTAATAAAAATATATATAAGAAAGGAAGGGAGAAGCCTAAGTTATATTTACATTCACCTGGAACTACCTAATTTATTATATATTGTCTTGGTTTCCTGCCAATCATTTCATTGCTATATATCAGCAGGTCTCATTAGGCTGAAGTTGGCAGTATTGCACTCACCCTAGCCAGGCGGCAGGAGGCCACCACTATCAGTTCACTGTCATCTTTCAAGGTGAAAGTATGTCGGATTCGCTCCTGTTAACTTCCTTCGCTTTTTAGCCCCATGCAAAAGGGCCCTGTGACCTTTACCCCCTACTAAACTTCGTGTGGAAAGAGTAAAGGCCTGACAATTGAAAAAGAGTGACTACGATCTTTCTGTTGAGTAAAACAGTGCAAGTGGAACTGTAAATAATGTGTAAATAATGTGTAAACAGCAAGTGAAAGCAATGAACGTAAATATAAGTGAACAGTGGAAAATAGTTTTATAAGTTACTTCAAGTGACAGTGCAAAACACAGTGTAAATAAAATAGAAATGTAAATAATGTAAATAAAATAGAGAACGAAATAGAAATGTTAATGAGTAGTATTATAAGAATACGAGTATATACACTAGGAGTAATGAAAGTGAAGGTGAAAGTGACATTCACTCTCAATGCTAGTATACAGGACGAGAAAGTGAATGCTACGTATTTTACTGAAAGAAATTGAATCCCTACAGTGACAATAAACTACTATTACTGAAGGAAACTTATGGATAAAGGCTGTAGATATATA
The DNA here is from genome assembly GCF_032717465.1 of Coenobita brevimanus. NCBI lineage: Eukaryota > Metazoa > Arthropoda > Malacostraca > Decapoda > Coenobitidae > Coenobita > Coenobita brevimanus. Next base: position 45,263,206 of record NC_137018.1, read on the forward strand.
TATGTGTTACACAGTTATAGAAATACAAACTGTGAGTATTTTTATGAATAATAAATGACACCACCAGCGGCGAACGATCGGAAGAGGGATGGTCATACGCCCTCGTAATTTTCATTGCTTTCACATTTTTTTTTTTTTTTAAGTATGGATTCCAAACTATTTGAGAATCATAGAATAGTGTTTCTAGTGATAATATCAGGCTATGGTAATCATATTACGAGTTGTCGGGAAGTTTAGAGTGGAGACTTCATTACCCAACTTCAGAGGTCTCCACAAGTCCTATGGTACTCGACGAAGGCTCAACAAACACCCCAGGAGAAAGCTGAAGGTATGTGCCATAAGCATATGTGATTTTAATAATCTAGGACTAATAACTGATTTTTGGCAAATATTTTTAAAGAGTCTGTCGGAGCGTGAATATGCCCACTGGAGCCACAAGTCAAAGCAAAACAAGCCCGCGGTTTAAGGGTTAATCCTGAGGTCACACTCAATGACCTCATCCCATGACTTTTTCGGTCTACCTCTTGCAACCCTATACCTAACATTAACGCTTCTCACTTTCTGCACTCAATTGTCATCCCCCATCCTCTCCACATGCCCAAACCATCTCAATCTACCTCTCCTCATTACAACACCAATACACTCCAGTCCTATCCTACCTCCTACCAGTAATTCTTCCATTATAAACCTAGCCTCCCCCAAGCCTCACATTCAAGGATGCAGTGTACATCCACCTAATCACTGCCATTTCTGTATATCTAAGCCTGCAAATATTCTCTTCCTTTACTGCCCAGGTCTCATTAGCATACAGAATTACACTAATACATGCTGCATACAAAGATCCCTTAGCATAGAGGGAGAGCCCTCTCAATGTCAGAAGAGAGAACAACTCCCTTTGCTTCTTCCAACCACTCCTCACTCTAGCCACAGAGCTAGTTCCGGCCCTACCTCCGTGACATAACATGTCTCTGAAACAACAAAACTCTTCTACACACTCGAGAAACTCACCAGCAAGATCAATCCTTTCACGACTGGCAATCTCCACATGCTTTCACCAACACACTGCACACATGAAATCAGCATTATCTCACAGTCTACCTCTAAACCACCACATCTATTATGGACCCACTTATCACAAACACTGCACAAAATGGAATTACTTCCCACACCCACGTGGCAAACTACACATGGCCACTCTCCCTCTTCTTTGACAGTACTGCCACCAACCCTAGATATTATCACCATTGTTTAATCTCCATTTCCTATCAAGCCCCTGTGCCCCATACCCTCTCTCCATTTCTTAAATCTTTCCTCTGCCTCCCTTTCATTCTCTGCAATCAACACCAAATCATTGGTATTCAACATCTCCCATGGGAGCTCATTTCTGAAGTTACCTGAGAGGATTTCAAGCACCATGATAAACAATAAGGGACTCAAGACTGACCCCTGATGCACACCGACATTAACAGAAAACTCATCACTCAAATCTCCATTCACTCTTACCTGGGTCGAAGCACCCACATACATAGCCACAACCACTCTAACCAGCCACTCCTCGATCCCAAGCTTTCTCATTGCCTACATCACCACCTGCCTAGGGACTGTCGAAGGCCTTCTCTTTGAGGGAGAAAAAAAAAAAAAAAAAGCAAAGATCCCTCATCTTTACTATATATATCTTTCCTAAAGCTGTCGAACAATGAATGTGGGATCAGTGGTACGTTTGGAAAAACCCAAAGTTCATCTCATCAATATTCACTCTTTCTTTAATCATACTTTCTAGAACTCTCTCCATCATCTTCATTGTTTTATGCCTCTACAATTTCCTCTTTCCAGGGCACCACCCTTCCCCTTCTACACATTTACAATCACACTCTTCAGCCAATCACCTGGGATAACAAACTCATATATAACTGTATCTATTGTCAGTAACTACAGAGTGACAAGCCAAATGGATTCCTGTATACCAGGAAACCATTTACTACGCTAGGTTTGACCTGGTGCAGGTTTACATCTAAAGGGTGGTTGGGGTTTATTGCTCATGTAATGCCACTCACGGATGAGCGAGGCTGGTCACTCTCATCCTGAATGCCAGGGCCAACTTGCCTTGCCCCAGGTTCCTACATTCCTTGTGGGGCGACACAGGATTGGATGATAAATGGATGGATGGACTAACTCCATTCATATATCTCCTGAGGCCTTAAGCATTTCAGCATTCAACCCAGACACACCTGCATCCTGTCTATTGCCCTGCTCACAGCAGCAGCATCCACCAAAGACCAAAGGCCCAATACTGGATCTGCTGACTCCAAACAGGATGTCTGTCTTAATCTCTTCTTGTCAGTTTTGGTGGCTTTCACTCAGCTTTGGAGACTATTGGCTAGGGAGTAGGCTTTAGCACCAGCCAATTAGGATGGTGCTCCAGATGAGGATGATGAAAGCTTGGGAGACCTGAAGCTCCTGTTTCCTTAGCCATCAGGTCTATCCTGACTGTCCCCCTTTGCTGACTTTTTTCAGTGTGTCACTAACACAGACGCTAGGTCAGCATAATCTCCCAAGCACTTTTCTCTGTCTTTTGAATGCACTTTACATACCACATACAATACCCTATTACATCACAGGAACTGGTGTCAGCAAAGTCATGCAACCAGAAAACTCTGTCCCTGCTACCTAGCAGCAGACTTTAAGGGGAGGCATGGCATGGGATCCACCGGGACAGGTTTGAGGCTGTGATGAGATGGGGCTTAGATCTTCACTTCCTCCAAATAAAGAAGGGTCCGAACCTGGGAGTGGCGCCCCAGGAGGCTGTCTTATCACTGAGTGCATAATGGTGGGGCAGTTACAGTGCCAAGGCATGCTTGGAGGCAGTCCCTGTAGCTGCCTTGACAAGGTGCCAAATGGCCACTGTAACAATCACTGACTATGACTGATCCCCTGCCTGGAGTTGGGGCTGTGCAGGCTGGCAGGGCTTGTGGTCCGTCTCCTCCTTTACTTTACCGAATATGAAAAAGATGCCAAAAACCATAGCTAACAAGCCTGAGGAAACTAAATCACCCAAGGGGTTCAGAGTGAGATTTGGAATTCGTGTAGCTTGAGGGGATGAGGTAGGTGAGGGGGAGGGGATGTGAAGACCTTGTACAAGAAGATGTGTGGATTGCTGCTGCTTACAGAGGGTTAGGTTGAAAGGAGAATCAGCATTGATGATTCTTGGGAAATATTGAAGATACAGTGAAAGTTATTTTGGAAGGGATGTGTAGACAGACACAGGGATGTGGGTATGCTTGTTGAAGAGAAATGGGTAGAATGAGTAGAATGTGTAATGAATTTACTGAAAGTATGTGAAAGGATTACAGCATTGATAATATTGTTAGGAAAACTCCTGATCAAAGTAATATTGATATATGCTCCAAAAGTAGGCCTGGATGAAGATAAGGACAGATTCTAGGAAGATTTGATACGTATGGCTGATGATACCGAGGATGATGAGATTGTAGTTTTGGTTCAGGAATTAAATGGCCATGTGGGTGCAGCAGCTCATGGATATGAAGGGGTGCACAGGGGATCCACATACATAAGGGGAGAGGATACTAGAGTTCAAGAGGAAATGTACATGATTGTGTGCAACATGGTCTTGGAGAAAAGAGAGAGTCGGCCGATTACATATGAATCTGGGGATGAAGTGTGCGTGCAGCAACACATATTGCTGATATGTGACATAGTACTTCAGCTGGTAGTGATGAAATGGACCCCCCAGGAGGAAAGTATGAAACTGAAAAAACATGCAGTAAGGGATGCCTTCTATGGTGACATAGTGTGGTGGTCAAACTGTGATCTGTAGACAGAAGTCTAAGTATGCAGTACAGAACTCTCAAGAATAAACTCCTGAGAGTTACTGAGTGTATGGATGGACATGGAGCCCACCAAGACATAGGGTGACATGGTGGTGGGATGGGGGTGTAGTAGCCACAGTTATGGGGAAAAGCAGACTTTTCTGGGAAGAGAAAAGGCATGATAAGGTGGCAAATCAGATGAAGGTAAACAGGGATATCACAGGTAGGCAGTGTGTGAATAATAATAATGGAAAGGTAAGGGTGGACAGTCAGGATGTTAAAGACGCCTGAGAGGGCATTGTAAATGACTGCTGAATAAGGAGTTTGACTGAAGCAGGGAAGGTTTGGAGTTAGCAGATCCAGGGTTTGGCCCATGGCCTTTGATTACTGCTGCTACTGTTAGCAGGGCAAGAGACAGGATGCAGTTGGGGAAGGCAATGGGTATGTCTTGGTTGACTGCTGAAATACGAGGTGCTACCAAAAGTTCCAGTACTTTGAACAAAGGGAGCCAACCGTTTGCATTTCTGCCTGTTGCCACTAGGAGGAGTCAGCAGCACCCCTTGTGTGTCAGTGTGGCCCCGGCCATCTCTGTGAGTGGACATGTTGTTGAGCTATGTTTACTATGGTAACATGGTGTGTAGGTGGTTTGGCGGTTTTGCAATGGCGGACCTCACAGAACAAAGAACCTGCATGAAGTTCTGCTTCAAGATCAACAAGACGGCTGCAGAAACTCACCGGTTGCTTCAGCAAGCCTTTGGTGACAATGCCATGCCCCAAAGCAGAACATTTTTCTGGTACAAGCGGTTCAAAGAAGGATGAATATCCGTCGAAGACAATGACCTTTCTGGACGACCATCAATGGCAACAACACCAGAAACGTAGGAAATGTTCATCAGGCTATCCTTGCAGATAGCAGACCAACAGGGGCGTACCTAAAGATTTGGGGGCCCGGGGGGCTAGGTTCTTTGTGGGGCTCCCTCCACATCTAAATGTAGGGGGCCCCCCAAAAGCTAGGGCCTGCCATAGGTATATTGTAGAACTGTGGGCAGGCTTTATAGTGTAACAGTTAAACATTCGTAATCCTTGCCATAACTGGTTTTTAATTACCAAAATACATTTTTCGGGTGTGTTTTACAGTGTTATTAATGAAACTGGTAAAAATTTTTGATGCTAATGTTACAATGCAGCAGCCCACCTAACCTCACCCTACCCAGCCTAACCTACTCTAAGGTAAACCTAACTCATCAGCACCAAAAACAATTATCAGATTCATTAAAGCATTAATAATAATGTAAAACACATCAGGAAAATGTATTTTGGTCATTAACAGTTCTGTGGTAGGTAGGGGCACTCACCATCCACTCACTCAATGTAGTGCTGCTCTCGGGTGTCTGCCCTTTCCTCTCCATCCTTCTTTCTTTCCATTCTCTTCTGTCTTTCTTTCCTTCATTCTTTCCTTGTCTTTCTGCCTACGGGTGACTTTACACTCCCTCTTCTGTCTTTCTTTCCTTCATTCTTTCCTTGTCTTTCTGCCTACGGGTGACTTTACACTCCCTCTTCTGTCTTTCTTTCCTTCATTCTTTCCACTTCCTTCAGCCTGTGGGTGACTCTACACTGAGTGACAAGCCAAATAGTTTCCTGTGCACCAGGAAACCATTTACTACACTGGGTGGTAACCATATAACCAAATTTTGGCGCCTGGTGGTTTAGTGGGTAATTATTGTGCTCCAATCGGATTGAGCCTGTGAAGGTTTATATCCAAGGGGTGGTTGGGGTTGATTGCTCATGTAATGCCACTCAGAGATGAGTGAGGCTGGTCACTCTCATCTTAAATGTCGGGACCAACTGCCTAGACCCGGGCTCCTACGCTCCTCATGGGGCAATGTAGGACTGGATGATGGATGGATGGATGGAAAAACCAGTCATGGCAACTTCTAAATATTGTCCCGTAATCCTCTCAACTCTATAAAATTACAAAAACGAAAAATATATATATATTTATATACACTATTACAACAAAGTATTTCTATTATTTTATACTCACAATCAGTCGTAGACTGTACTGTTGTTTGTTATAAAAGCCGATTTCCAAGAGCTGGCGGCGTTGCACCCACAGGTTTCAATGTCAGGCGACGACTGAGACGTGTCTCGAATGTATTGGAAGGTTTAGGCCTTCTGCTTGGCTACAAGTTGCCAGACATCTCATTCTCAAAACTTATCTAATATCTCAGCCGGGATTGTCGGGATGATAAATATATATATTTTTAAATGTTAATAAAAAGCTTATAAATTTTCCAGGCTTTTTGGGGCCCCCCTAAATTGGGGGCCTGGGGGGCAGTTTCAAACAGCCCCCTGCCCCCCCCCCCTCAGGTACGCCACTGCAGACAAACTATCCATGATGTTTGTAATATTGTTGGACTGTCGTATGGGAGAAAGCAACGCATTCTGTCGGACGTGTTGGGAACGAGACATATCGCTGCAAAATTTATGCCAAGACTGCCGAGTGATAAGCAGAAGGCACAACACGTTGCAGTTTGCAGGGAGCTCAAGAATCGGATCAGAGATGACGCCACCTTCATCTCGAAGGTCATAACTGGTGATGAATCATGGGTTTATGGTTATGACGAGGAGACAAAGAAGCAGTCATCGCAATGCAAGTCTCCCATTTCACCGAGGCCGAAAAAAGTGCGTCATGTTCGCAGCAATGTCAAGTCAATGTTGATCATTTTCTTCGATATCCAAGGGAGAGTTCACAAGGAATTCATCCCACCAGGTCAATCTGTCAGCAGAAAGTTTTACTGTGAAGTTTTGCAGCGTCTGAGGGAGAACATCTGCCACAAATGTCTAGAACTGTGGAAAAACAAGGACTGGGTTCTGCATCATGACAACGCCCCCGTCCACACGTCAATTGTTGTCCGGCAGTTCCTGGCTTCCACTAACACGGTGGTCATTCCCCACCACACCCTATTCACCTGACCTTGCCCCCTGCAACTTTTTCCTCTTTCCCAAGCTGAAATTACGACTGAAAGGGCGTCGATTTGACTCGATTGAGGAGATCCAGACAGAATTGCAGGTGCTCAACACCATCACGCCTGAAGCCTTCCAGTGATGCATGGACTCGTGGAAAAAACGCTGGGTCCACTGTATACATGCCCAAGGGGACTACTTTGAAGGTGACAGTGAAAACTAGGAGGTGAGGTAATTTATTTTCCTACAATATTCATATTGCTGGAACTTTTGGGTAGCACCTTGTACTGAAGGCCTCAGAAGATATGAGTGGATTTTGTTACTGACTGGATAAATTCAGTTATATATGTGTGTTGTCACACATGACTGATGGAAAAGCATTATTGCAAATGTGTACATGGGGAATGGTGATGCCCTGGAAAGGGAAAATATAGAGCCATAAATCTTTTGGACCACATAATGAAAGTAATGGAGATCGTCTTAGAAGGTATGATAAGGGAAGGAGTGAATACTGATGAGATACAGTTTGGGTTTATGCCAGGCCAACGGGACCACTGATGCCATATTCATTGACTAACAGTTTCAGGAAGAATATACAGGAAAAAAAGGGTATCTGTACTTTGTTTCTGTTGATTTGGAGCAGGCCTCTGACCAAGTTCTTGGGAAGGTGGTGAAGTGGTCAATGAAGAAAGCCTAGGACTCAGGAGTGGCTAGTTAGAGTGGTTGTGGCTATGTATGTGGTTGCTCACAACCTAGTGGAAAGGAATTGAGATTTGTGATAAGTTTTCCGTGAATGATGGCATGCATCAGGGGGTCAGTCTTGAACCCCTAATTGTTTATAAAAGTGCTTGAATATCTACCACATGACTTCAGAAATGGACTCCCATTGATGATGCTCTATGCTGATGACTTAGCATTGATTGCAGAGAATGAAAGGGAGGCAAAAGAAAGATTTAGGACATGGAAAGTGCAAACACGAATAAAATAAGTGATGATATCTACGGCTGGTGAAGGCAATGTCAAAACAGATGGAGTGTGGCCATGTGCAATTTGCCACAAGGGTGTGCAAAGTAACTCCATCTTGTGCAGTGTTTGTGATAAGTGGGTTCACAGATATTATTATTATTATTATTTTTTTCTTAACATGTCCCACTCTGGGCAAAGACTTCAAGGCCTTTTTCTCAGCAGCAGTGGCCTATTCCAAGGCCCAGTAGTCCTCCATATGTCGCCACTTTCGGCACTAACACCCACCATCCATACTGAATACATGCTTGGGGTGTCTCATACAGGACTGGTGTATTGGTATTAGCAGAGGTACTTTTACAATATGTCGGCGGTAGATCAGAAAAGTCTGCTTTTATGAAATTCAAATCCTCGAACTGCTCCCTGCCCCAGCCAGGATTTGAACCTGGGTCCATTAGGACTGCAGCCTGCCTCTCTACCGATTCAACCACCGCTGCAAAATAATGCTGATTTCATGTGTGTGGTCTGTTGAGGAAAGCATGCAGAGACTGAGAGGCATGAGAAGATTGAGCTTTACGGAGAGTGAGCCTGTGGAGGAGTTTTGTTACTCGGGGGAACACTTATGTGCTGGAGGTGGGGTTGGTGCTAGCGCTGTGGCTTGAGTAAGGAGTGGCTCAAGGAAGAACTGTTGTCTCTCCTGACACTGAGAGGGCTATCCCTCCATGCTAAGTGGTCCTGGTATTCAGCAAGAGTTAGCAGTGTAATGCTGTATGGTAGTGAGACCTGAGCAGTAAAGGGACAGGATATCTGTAGGCTCAAATGTAGATATTGCAATGATATGGTGGATGTGAAGTACGTCCTTGAATTTGTGACAACTGAAGAGTTGAGAGGAAGGATGGAACTTGAATGTATTGGTGCTGTGATAAGAAGGGGTAGATTGAAGTAGTTTGGGTATGTTGATGAGAGGATGAAAGATGACAGTCTGGTGTGGAAGGTGAGAGGTATGAACGTCAAGGGAAGCGCTGCAAGAGGCAAACCTAAAAGACCTGGGACGAGGTCACTGAGTGTGACCTCTGGGATTAGGGACTGAGTAGGGAGGCTGTCAGAGATCGAGCAGTGTGGACAGTTGCCATCAGGTGACCAATGCTGACACACAAATGCATGTAGGAGCCTTTATAAATGACAAGTAAACGAGCATAATTTTCAAGATAACAGTGATGGGATGGAATATAGTATTACTGCTCTTACTTTAAACAATTTTCCTTAAGTTACACTGAATCAACTGGCTAAGACAAGAATGACAAAAAAATGACAAGCATACTGGAAATGTAAATGGAATCGTTCCTAACCCATTTACTGAGAGAGGTGTACTCTACAGAAGCAGCAGAAAAAAAAATACAGAGATTAACTTACAGTAATATGTGAAGCATTGATGTATCCACTTTTGTTGTCCTTAGTTGGGGTAATCTTGACACGGTTCTCTTCGTAAGGAACGATGTCCTTATATCGGTTACGTGGGATGTTGTCTTGCCGGGTGGCGGTGGTGAAGGTAGCATTGGCTCGAGAACGTGGGATAGACTCAAACTCCTGCAGGATGTCTCCCTTCAACAGTCTTGTCTCCAACTGCACTGCCTGTAACGTATACGACAATATGATGCAACACGTCAACATTCTGATCCAAATGCGCTTAATATAACCCCTGTTGTACAATCAGGGTAGACATTGGTGGCCATCCATTCCCTTGATGTGGTGCTGCCTCCTACATTCTTAGCTGACTCTACACTGAATGAAAAGCTTAATGATTTTCTGTATCCTAGGAAACCGTTTACGATGTTGAGCAATAACTACATGACCAAATAATGGGGTGATGTGGGGCCTACTACGCTCCCACTGTTAACTGGTTCGAGATACAAATGCAGCATCCAAATGGGAACCAAACCACTGCAAACTTCACCATGCCTAACTACGGTGAGATGCTTGTGGGTGATAGGTACCGTATCCTTGACCAGACAGACTTGTATAAAGTGGAAGGATTTTTTTATTAATACGAAATTTCTTCCAATACATGTTCTTCTGGCACACGGTAATCATTCTAGACTTCAGTCCATCATGCACAATGTATTTCTTGATTGTATCCAAGAAAATAATAAATAAATAAAATAAATGGCATTACGCTAATGTGAATTAGAATGCAATCAACAACCTACCATTCATAATTTTTAACTCAAAAATTTTCTAAAGGGTGAAATGATGCTCTATATGGGCTATCAAAGGCTGTGGTAATGCACAAGCTAACTGTGCATTATCACTAAAATTTGATTACAGTATTCAGAACATACATCATCATCATCACCATCCTGGCCTCTTTCTCCCACCCAAAGATGTGGTATAGTAGGGTTCAAAAAGCAAAAGAAAAAAAGATAAGCGATGAAGTTATCAAGAGCACGTCCAATGAAATGACCCACATACTCGCCTGGTCATTCACTCAGAATTCAGGCCCCAGAAATCCTAACTCTAATTCTGATTGCATAATATCTTCTGTGGTATTTAGACACCTGGTGGTCTGGAAAGAATGTGCTCCAACCAGATGTGGCCCATTTGGATCTACTTCTAAGGGCTGATTAGGGTTCACTCTCATGCCATGCTGCTCAGGGGCGAGTCGCAATTCACACTCGCCTTACATGTTTGGAATAAGTAGCCTAGCTCCAGGCCTCTACATTGCTGATAGAGCAATCCTGGACTGGCTGATGGGTAGAGCATTAATTCAGCTTGAAAAAAATAATACATTTGAATAAAAAAAGAGACTCCAACACCTCTGTACAACAAGGATGCTATATGTAACAAGGACATCATAAAAGCGTAAGCACTGGAGAGTTAAGATACTCTATCAAAATTTGGGCTGTATGTTTTTTCCCTAAGACAGAGAATACTTCATGCACTAATGAGACATGGCAACATTCATGTATTCTTTCACTACAGTCATTATATGATTAATGTCTGACAGATAATGTTAACATAATCAAGAGCTCTAAAGCATATAATAAAACTTATCAACAAAATTTATCACTATTTCAATACTGTATGCTAATTTTACCCTTGGATCTTTGGGTCCTCTTGATGCAGCTCCCTTCAGCACATCAGGTGTTGGCCCTTTGGAAGTGGTGACAGTGCTCTTTGTCCCCTCACTGCCCACCTCCTTGGTGATGGACCGGCCTGACCCTTGAGGCGAAGCAAGGGTGTCCGATGAAGCCTCATTTATCCTCCCTTGACATACCTCTCCTTCTGAAAGGTTTTCTAAGGACGATTCTCTTGTTCTGCTCTGACTCGAGTCTTGCACTGCAAAATAGTCAAAGCTTGCTACCTCCCGTGTTGTCCTCCTGCTTTTATCTGACACAGGTTCAGTCTGTCCCGCCAACAGTAATGTACCTGAAGATGGTGCACCCCACTTCTTCCGAGGAGAAAGTTTCTGGCTGCTTGTCTCTCCTCCAGCTGCCTCTCTCTGTGACTGCATCTGTTGAGATACTCCTACTGCTTGGGTCTGCTGCTGCCTTAACTGCTGTTGCTGTTGTACTGCTTTCTGTGGTGTCTGTTGTTGTGCTGATTTTTGTGATGCTTGTTGTAACTGTTTCTGATGCTGCCTCTGTTGATCTTGTTGTTGTTGTCTGTGCTGTTCCTGAATCTGTTGTCTTTGCTGCTCTTGACTCTGTTGTCTTTGCTGGCTCACTTGGTGCTGCATCTGTTGTTGTAAGTGGTGAGTATTTTGACTAAGCTTCTGTGCAGTTTGTTGCTGTTGTTGCTGATGGGCTTGCAGCTGCTGCTGAAGCTGCTGCTGTTGTTGCTGTTGCTCTTTCTTCTGCTGGATCTGCATCTGTTGTTGGAGCTGCTGTTCCTTCTGTTGTTGTAGTTGTAGCTGTTGCTGTATAGATAATGCTTGCATCTGCTGCTGCAAATGAAGGAGGTGGTGATGATTATGGCGAAGTTCCTGCTGTGCGCTGAAGACAGGGATCTGACCCATGGCAGTATTAATGGCCTCAATGGGTCCCCGCTGTTGTTGCTGTTGCTGCTGCTGTTCACCTAGACGATTCTCTATGTACATCTGAGGGTCAATGGCAGCCTGTCTCACTGGTTGGGAAAGTGCCCGACTCCTGGCTCCCTGTACATCCTCCCCAGACATCTGGGTGATTACATGAGTTGGTTGCACTGATCCCACTCCCGTTCCCATTGGTTTGTTGTCAATTTCTGGGGCAGAGCGGGTGCGTTCTCTGGATTCGTCCGTTCTCAGAGCATTAACATTCTGATATATGGGCTCTTGTGCACTTTGTCCAGATCCTGAGGCATACTGTGCTTCAGAAAACTGAGCTGCTGTGAACTGTGCCGGGTAGCCAGTTGTGTACTGGGGTTGTGATTTCTGTGACTGTGGTGTGGCAGACTGGTCAGAGGTGAACACTGGGTTGAGATTGAGGTTGGTGCCAACAGTGACACGACCCTCACTCAGCTGGTATATGGCATCAAGGTCATTGCGGGAAAAATTGTGGCTGCAGGGGTGGAGAGAGGTGAGGAAGGACGAACCAGTGTCTGTCGTGCGAGTCAGCTCATGGCGCAGGCTCTCCACAGCTTCACTCAGGTCAGCTAAGTTCTCATATGTACGTGATAAGTCAGGAGACCCTAAACATCCCAAGGATGCTGTAAGCAATGCCCGCCGTCGTGATGCGAGGTCAGGGCTCATATTCCCTCCCTGAAATGTAATTGTTCATGATAATAATATATTTATAATATATTTATAAGTGGCTGGGGAATGGCTGGGAGAAGGAGGGAGGTGAGAAGACAAGAAGAAATCAGTAGGATAGAAGCTGTGGAAGCAATAGAGAAAGTCAAATTGGGGAAAGCCCCAGGAATTGATGGAGTCTGCGGTGAAATGCTGAAGCATGGGGGAGAGATAGTAGTAGAGTGGATGTGGAAGTTGTGCAGATTGGCCTGGGAGGAAGGCAGAGTCCCGGAGGATTGGATGTCAGGCATAATTATTCCCTTGTACAAAGGAAAAGGTGAAAGGGAAGTGTGTGGTAATCATAGGGGCATTTGTCTTCTTAGTGTAATAGGAAAAGTGTATGGTAGGATACTTATTGACAGAGTTAGGGAAATAACAGAGGAATTAGTTGGAGAAGAACAGGGAGGCTTTAGGAAGGGAAGAGGTTGTGTAGATCAGATATTCATTCTTAGATCTTTAATGGGAAAGTTTCTAGAGAAGGGAAAGAAGTTGTATGCAGCCTTCATGGATCTGGAGAAAGCATATGACAGGGTGGATAGACAGGGGCGCACCCAGGAATTTTCTAAGGGGGGGGCCCATAGTGAAGTGAGGTCAGGTAATCCAATATTTACTGGGAGGTCATATGCAGGTTTAGAGTCAGAAAGCTGTTGGCTCATGTGTTATTCTTTGTTTGTACTTGCCAATTTTTCATGTTTTGCTGTTATCGAAATAAATATATATAAATTTTTAAAGGACCCAGAGAGCTAAGGGGGGGGGCCCAGGCCCAGGCCCAGGCCCTCCCCCCCTGGGTGCACTCCTGTGGACAGACAAGGATTGTGGAAAGTATTATGAATATATGGAGTAGATGGGAAGTTGTTGAATGCTGTGAAGAGTATGTACGATGGTGCTAAGACAGCAGTGCGTGTGGATTTTTCTATGTGAAGGTTAGGTTGAAACAAAGATGTGTCATGTCTCCATGGTTGTTCAATCTGTACATGGATGGGGTAATAAAGAGATACAAGCAGGGCAGCGGATGTTGGAGTGGCCCTAGTGAGAGAGGGTAGTGTTTGGAAACTCCCTGTACTGTTGTTTGCAGATGATCCTGTGTTGTTAAGTGAAGACGAAGGGGAGCTGCAAGGCTTGGTGGATGAGTTTCGCAGAGTGTGTAAGAAACAGAATCTAAAGGTGAATGTACAGAAGAGTAAAGTGACGGTCTTTGAGAGAGGTGAAGTCAGTGAATGTACAGTGAGGTTGGATGGTGAGGAAATGGAAAATGTGAGCACGTTTTACTAGGCAAGTGTGATGAGTATGGATGGAAGTTTGGAGGGTGAAGTGCTTGAAAGGGTACAACAAGGAAGAAAGGCTGCTGGTTCCTTGAAAGCAGTGATAAGAAACAGGGAAGTGAGCATGGAAATGAAAACGTTACTACATGACAGTACTGTGATACTGTACCAACTCTAACGTAAGGAAGTGAAGCTTGGACATTGTTGGAAGGACACAAGTCAAGAGTGAGAGCAGTGGAAATGAGTTATTTAAGAGAAGCCTGTGAGGTCACATGGAGGGACAGGCTGACAAGTGAGGATATAAAGGAGCGTTGTGGTGTGGATTTGGATGTTATAGGAAGTGTTAGGAGGAACACACTGAGGTGGTTCACCCATGTGGAGAGGATGGAGGGTCAGATACAGACGAGGAGAGTGTATATGAGTGAGGTGGAGGGGGGGAGAGGGAGGGGGAGGCTGAGGATGAGATGGAGGGATGGAGTGGAGAGGTATATGAGAGAGGGGGGTGTGAGTTGGGAGCAGGGCAATGAAATGGCGGGGGACAGGGCGACATGAAGGCGTTTTGTTTGTGGCCATCACGCATGGGATTAAGGCGTCTGGCAATAGATAGATAGACAGAACTGTATTAAGCTATCAGTCCCAATTAGTTCCTGAACAATACAATATTTCCCTACATGACTATTCCCAATATTTTAATTTCACAAAGCTGGAGGAAAAAAATAAATAAATAAATAAATAAATAAATAAATAATTTATGACAGGATAATTATTAAAATCATGTCATAAATGCCACAACTGTCCTAAATTTGTAAAGCCACATATGTACAAAAAATACACATCAAATACCATACACCTGAAAAACCATGAAAATTTACTAGTGCATAAAGCTTTCTTTCAAGTTATATCCCTCAACTTTGTACACTGTGAATGTCAGATAAGGACAAATAAATCTAAGATGTATTTAAAAATTCACTGCAGCTTGATGGGAAGAAATTAAACACTCATTGCATTCTGAAAGCTGATGCTGCAGAGAAACATTGAAATAAGATATTATTCTTGATATTATGAGCAATAATCATGCAACTTAATAATTTTTGTTTTTTGTTTTTAATGCATGGAAGAAGGAACCAAAGGCTAAAAGCCCACTAGGGAGTTCCCTCCTAGAAAAAATCTAAAAAATTTTAAAAATAAATAAATAACAATGCATAATTCAAAACCCATTCATCTTGACATGCCTGGAGACATTGTTTAACCCCTAAAGACCTATGTCTGCCAAACAACAGTCACAGAAAATGTAGCATAGAGTCCTGTGTCTGCTGATTGTACAGAGCCTACCAAAAACTGGCTGTAGGTAGCACTGCCTCTTTAAGACGTATATGGGACCAAGCCAATGGGAACTACAGTATCTGGTGGGGTATGGCTGGATTAGGCCTCTACAGGGAGGGGTAACCCCCCCTCCTGCCATCTCTCCGCCCACCTCTGCCCCACTGGGCCCTCTCCTCATTATGGCCTCCCAACTCCCTATATCCCCATATACCCCCCAGATACCATAGCTGGTGTGCGTATCAAGCATACTTCCTCCCTTCCTCCACTCCTCCTCATCCCCAACACCTCCCTTCCTCCCTCCATCCACCACCACACTCCCTCCACCTTCATCCTTTCCCTTTGTTTCCAGGCACATGAGGTTTTCCCTTGTTATGCACCACTATAAACTTTATTTTCCTGTTGTCATCATTATTTTACCTTGTTTTATGCCTAGGGATATATATTACATTATTTACAGTTATGTTTGTGTGGTTATTAGCCATTCTCTGGCAGATTCAAGGGTAGACTTTTTTTAATTTTTGATGGTTGCTAGTACGGTAACCTTTGGACATATGAGCCTGAGATATACATTTTCATGTGTGTAAATTCAAGCTCGTGAAATCTATGGGAAAAAATAACTATCTGAGAAGGCCGAAAAATCAGACCCTAACTGCGGTTCTGGGGATAGGTGCTCTGAGAAATTTGCGGTCTTCAGGGGTTAAAAGACTGAAGGTCATAGGCAGAGGGAAATACATACAGAGGAAGGCAGTTCCACAGTTAATGGCTGCATACCTGAAGGACTGGGAACACTGCTCAACTCTTGCATGCAGTTTTGTCAAATGTGTCATGATTTAGGAAAACTTCCCATCCATTTTTTAAAACTAAAATTAAGTTTAAAATAAGCTATTAACTGCTGAACTGCTAAATATCTTAAGAAACAAGAAATAAACCTGAAGTCTGTGTTGCTGCACTTTTTGTTTTAAATATTTCTTAACTGTTTAATCAAAGAAGGCTCTTTTTTTCCATCCAATAACTGTAAAATCATAATTATGTTTGTTACAATGAACTCTCTATGGTACAAAATAGTCTTAAAGTTCTTAAGTTAAATGTTTTTTTACTACCAGGATCCCAACCTGAGTGGTTGAGGCAAGATCAGGTGTGCTGTTGCTGGAGGGCTTGCTGTAAGGGTAGGGAGGTGGGGGCTTGTAGACATGCATCAGGTCCTGCTCCCGTTCCTGCCCATTCTCTTCCAACTGCTCACCAGAGGATGGGGATGCCAACTCTGGGGTGCTGTTGGCAAGGGAACAAGTTATGAGGAGAAAGAGTTATCATTATTTTCAATAATTAACCATATTTCTACAGTTTATGTGGAGAAACAGTAATCATATGATTTTCAGCAATTAATCATATTTCTAATAGTGACAAGAAGATACAGTGATCACTGGATTTGCAACAATTAACCTCATATTGGGAGCTGTTGCCTCTCCTGACACTGAGAGGGCTCTCCAACCATGCTAAGGGGTCCTTGTATGCAGCATGTGTTGGGAATGTAATGCTGCATGGTAGTGAGACCTAGGCAGTAAAGGATGGGGACATTCACAGGCTCAAACACACACATGATAATGGTAAGATGAATGTGTAGTAGTGTCCTTGAATGACAGGTCTGAAGGGGGAAGGGTTAGGATTGTGAAAGAAAAGTTGACAGGAATGATGGGACTTGAATGTATTAGTGTTATAATAAGAAGGGTTAAATTGAAATAGTTTGGGCATGTGGGGTGGATGGAGGATGACAACTGGGTGACAAGGGTAAGAGGGGTGAACATGAGGGTAGGGTTACAAAAGGGAGACCAATAAAGACCTGGAATGAGGTCCAGCAATGAGGAAAGCTGCCACTGGGTGACCAATGCCAATATAAATGAAATGAAACAAGTGTAGTGATCCAGCACAAACCTGTAAGTATTATGCAGAGGACCTGGCATCAGAATCCCGGCAGATCTGCTTAGCTGTGGGTGTGATGGGTCTGGATGCTGCTGTGACAGGTCTGTGTAGCCCTTATAGTGACTGTAGCTTCCCAGTCCACCACCTCCACGTGAAACTGCAAAGCACACAGGGAAAAAAAATAGTATATTAGTCAAATACACTTCTCTAGAATATTCAGTCTTTCAACCTGTCCCATCCTGGCTTTCCCTTCTCTCATGCTGTCCCAAGGAAACTGCATAAAACACTGAAGGAACAGGATGTCATACTCCACTCCATTATATCAGGGGCAGGCTGTCACAAACCACAATCTATTATATTTTATCATAATGTTTCTTATACACAGTGAGAGAATATACCTGTACACAGAAGACATCAGTGATTCACTGATCCTATGAGCGCCTGAACAACTTGCATCACCACCACTATGACAACTACAACATACTGTGCCATACAACCTGGATCAAGATACACAGTACCTGTACATTCTTTCAGCTTTCTTCTCCATATACTATTTGTAATCATGCAAGGTGTTAAAACAAAATACCTAATAACTCCTTGATATTCATACTTCTACAATCTACATTTTACACACTTTACACATTATGAAACACACTGAAATATATTAAAAATTTTCAATACTATACAATAACTCCCTGCTATTCATACTACCATAATCCACAATGCTCACACATAAAGCACTGTATTTACTGTAAAATTCTCTTCGATGTACATCACAAAATTTCAATACTACCCATTTTAAGGTTCCTAGAATTTCAAATATTCTATCAGAACCACTCCCTAATCACTTCTATATAAACTGCGCTACTACACTAAAGCAAGGTTCTTCAAGCAACCTAGCCTTTATGCACAGTATGCAAGTTGACAAAGTTGCAGTCTTATTTCTGATTATTAATGATAGCAAGCTTAATTTTTTTTCTTTTTTAATGGATATTTTCTGGCCTAACAGGTTAAGACACTTTAGACAGATGTGGTCCATAAGACCTTGAATATCCCCTCACTCCCTCCCCACATGAAGCTACTCATTAGTAAATGACTGGTCTCTCACTTATCCTGCAGCATTCCAGGATTAAATACTGGATGGAGATGGACTTTTGTACTTTTCTACAGCATTCCCAAACCATGCAAAATAACTGATTATGGCCTTCACCTATTCCTGAAAGTGATGCTACAAAAATATCATTCCATACAAAGATGAAACTAGACTGTGCAGGCATGACAGCGAGGTGTATCACCATCAACACAACTTGTCTCCATTTTACAAGACAACAGCTGACCAAGTGATTTTGCTGAAATATTATGGAGTGATCATTTTGCCCAATATTAACTGGACTGTCAACAGATGCCTTTTTCTTTTCAAAAGTGAAAAATGAGGTTATGGCAATGGAGACAACACTGTACCATTCTTTACATAATTACTCTTAGCCTTACCCTCATGTGGGTTGCCTTCAAGGACATGTGTGTTTGAGATTTCTGGTTGTGATGAGTAAAGGACTGTGGCCCGAATGTTGGCTGGGTTGACCCCTGGGCCGTACTTCTGAACCAGTGCTGTCTCATAATCAGGTGCTGGACGATACTGGGGCAGCAGGCTCCTGGGGGAAAAGGTGATTGAAGTTTGTCCTTGTTCAAAACTGCTTTATTTCAATAATTTATTTCATTCTTGGTACCCCTAGAATATTTTGTATGGATGGAGAAATTTTTTTTTGAACAAAAGGGGTCGGACATAGGTTTCAATAGCCTCTTTTGTGAGGCCTTTCTAAGTCCTGTGCTGAATAATTACAAGATCAATCAGTATACAATATATACAATAATCCCTCGACTGTTCACCATGATAGGGCCAAAGGTATGACCAGATATGGACAAGGAACAGATACGGAGCAACATCCTCTACTGTACCCATACACTACCTATACCCAATCTATATGTATAGTACCCCTCCAAATATTGGCAGTGTTCTGCAATCTTTTGGTTGTTTTTGGACCTCAAAACACACATTGGAATATGCAATGTAATCCTAAACATTAGAGAAAAAAGAAAAAGAAAAAAAAGAAAAAAGAAACTACCAATATGCACAACCCTACCAATATGTACAGTACCCCTCCTAATTCTGGAGATGTTCTGCAGTCTTTCAGCTGTTTTTTTTTTTACATCAAAACACACATTGTGATATGCAATATCATCCTAAACACTAAGAAAACAATACTTAAAAAAAAATAAAAAAATAAAAAAAAATAAAAAACTATATGCACAGTACCCCTCCTAATTCTGGCAGAATCTGTGGTCCTTCAACTGTTTTAAGACATCAAAACACACACTGCAATATGCAATGTAATCCTAAACACTAAGAAAACAATGCATAAAATAAATAAAAATGCCCAGTACCTCTACAGAAGTCCCTCATTTATCCGGACATGTTCATTATCCGGATGCTGGACCTTGGCCCTACTAAACCGTTATCCGGATTTACTTGCTATTATCCAGACATAAAAATCCCCAAGAACTTCAGCCAGCCAGTCGACGTGTTCAAACATTCGGTACTGTGGCCGCTGGGCTCGAGCTGTGAGCGCGAAGTAGTCTGAAACCCACAAACAGACCTAAAATGTCCGTCCGCCCTGTACTGAATGGTCAAAGTCACGCACTTGTCCTTTAACTCCCAACAAACCTCCAGCACCCGAGTAATAGGTCTATAACCCGCAAGTGGTGTCAAAACATCCGTACGCATTCCCCACCAAATGTCTAATATCGTGCGGCCACAGGGGCTAAGTCTTTCCCGACTGCCACCTCCACTGAACACAGACCACAAGCCATGAATACGTGTTTGGCGACAGCAGCCGTCCACCTTTCTACCAAAGGTTGAAAGTACCCTGGTCAGGGTGAGTTGTGTTTCCGCATGGCCACTCGGCGTCTAACAGACTGCAAGCCACAAGCAAATGTATGGCAAAAGCACCCGCCTGCCTGTTAACACAAGGGGGAGAATCCTGCCCATAGCCTTGTCTCTCCCCCCCTCCCGTCCCTCCCCCAAACCCTCCCGGCTCACCCCCATCACTCCCTCAGTCCTTAGCTGTGGTGATAACACTGACTCATGAGTTTTCATTTTTTTGCTATTTATTTGACTACTATTGGTCACACCAAAATTCTGCAGTAACCATGAGAAAGCTCATGAAATTCTGCATCTAGACATATGCTTAACTCTTGGAAGGTTCTGACAAAATTTTGCACTAGGATGGTGGGAAGTTATATGAAGGTAAGTGTTACTGCTGAACACTATTCTAGCTAAATTTGTGTACTTTTACATTACAGTTTCATGTGCTTTTATAGCTTATGTTATAGCATAAACACCAGTGAAGATGATGGTACAGGTATATCTTGATATACAATACCCCTAGATGCGATGCCCCGGTTTAACGATGGGGGCAAAAATACCACCATACCCCGCCTAACGATGGCCAAACCCCGGTTAAATGATGGGTTTTGATTTTTTAAAACCGATTTTGATGATATTTTAGACCAAAATTGTGTGTTTAGGATGATTTATAAACTGTTTTTAGACTTAGACTTGGTTGGGGGGGGTGAACCCAAGGCTGAAAAAAGCATCCCATTACTTCACGTTAAATCTACCCTGATATACGATACTCCGCCTAACGACAGGTTTTTACCTGACCAATTGCATTATTAAACCAGGGTATACCTGTATACCAATTATACCAGCATAACCAATTTCTGGTGTCATATTTGGCAGTGTAATTTTTCTTTGAGCCCTGAGAGCACTCACTCATCACAGACAACAGATTTTCAAACCGTCATCATTTTTTTTTTGTGGATTTTCATTGTTTATGTATTGTTTTTCATGATGTTTAACAGTAATATGGATAATCCTATATGTGTTTTGATGTCTAAATATGGAAGTGGCCGAAAAAATGCCAAAATTAGGAGGGGCACTGTACATACAGTAGTGTATAGGTTGGGTGTTTTTTGGATTTCAATTTTTTTTTTTTCATGGTTTTCTTGGTGTTTAGCATTACTCTGGATATTCTTATGTGTGTTTTGGTGTCTAAATATGGCAGACTGACCTGAAAACAGTGCCAAAATTAGGAGGGGTACTGTACATACAATCGTGTATAGGTCAGGTGTTTTTGGTTTTTATTTATTTTTTTTTTTCGTGGTTTTCTTGGTGTCTAGTTTTACTTTGGATATTCCTATATGTGTTTTGATGTCTAAATATGGCAGAATGACCTGAAAACAGTGCCAAAATTAGAAGGGGTACTGTACATTCAGTGGTGTATAGGTAAGGTGTTTTTTTTTTTTTTTTTTTTAATGGTTTTCGTGGCACTGAAAATTATTTTGGATAATCCTATGTATGTTCTGATATCAAAATATGGCAGAATGACTGGAACACTGCCATAATAAGGAGGGGTACTGCACATATGGAGATTTCGCCTGGTGTAAATTTTCTTCAGACTGAACTGGGAAGATAGTTGTGTCATTCATTGTACATTTACTGGTAAATAAATCAATCTAACAGTACTTGTGTTTTGTTTCCGCCAGATTATCGTGATTTCAGACTATTCAGGCACTTCTTCACATCATATAGTCTGGATAATCGGGCTATCTCTGCATTTCCTTTCGTATCGAGTGTTGATTTTCGTATCATTGAGACTAATATTTCTGTACTGTGGAATTTGTCCTATATTAATCGATTTCATACAATTGAAAATTCGTACTTCGGGTTTTCGTATTTAGAGGACTCACTGTATTTCTTTGATTTTCCCTGGAATGATTATTGCTTCCATGGCCACGAGCCATCTGAGTGCGCCTTGCACATTACGGAGGTTATTCTCTCAAGCATGGAAGCATATATTCCTTTCTCATAGCCTTTGACTAATGCAAGAAAGCCTTGGTTTAATCACACTTGTTCTAATGCTATCTGCAACAGGGAGAGGGCCTATAAAAGGTACCGGAGCCAACCCACCCCTGAATCACATCTTGTTTATGTTTCTGCCCAGAATCATGCTAAGTCTGTTCTTCGCTCTGCTAAAAATAATTTCATCCACACTAAGTGCTCTCAACTCTCCAACTCGAATTCTTCCCGCTCCTTCTGGCACCTTGCCAAAAACCTTTCTAACAATTTTATCTCGTCATCCTTCCCTCCTCTTTTCTACTCTGATGGCTCTGTAGCTATTTCTTCTGCTAATAAAGCAGATCTGTTTGCTCAGACATTCTCCTCCAATTCCACCTTAGATGATTCCGGTGTTGTTCCTCCATCACTTCCCCCCTCTGACTTCCTCATGACTGACATTAAAATTTCTTCAGCTGATGTATTTTCTGCCATCACTGGCCTCAATACTAACAAGGCATATGGGCCTGATGGAGTCCCTCCTGTTGTCCTCAAGAACTGTGCTTCTGTGCTTCCACCCTGCCTAGGTAAACTCTTTCACCTTTGTCTTTCGACTTGTACCTTTCCTTCTTGCTGGAAATTTGCTCTCATTCAGCCAGTCCCAAAGAAGGGTGACCATTCCCAGTCCTCTAACTACAGTCGTCTAATTTCTTTAACATCCTATGCCTCAAAAGTTTTCGAGTCTATTCTTAACAGAAAAATTTTAAAGCATCTTTCCTACCACATCCTCCTTTCTGATCGTAAATATGGGTTCCGTAAGGGACACTCCACTGGCGATCTTCTCACCTACCTTTCAGACTCCTGGTCATCCTCCTTTCGGGACTTTGGCGAAAGTTTTGCCATTGCACTTGACATCTCAAAGACTTTCGATCGAGTCTGGCATAAATCTTTAATTTCCAAACAGCCCTCTTACGGTTTCTATCCTTCTATCTGTGCCTTCATCTCTAGCTTCCTTTCTGGTCGTTCTACAGCTGCTGTTGTAGACGGCCACTTGTTCTTCCCCTAGATCTTTTAACAGTGGTGTTCCTCAGGGCTCTATCACCAACCCTCTTTCTTTTATTCATCAATGATCTTCTAAACATACCACGTTGAGTACACCGCTTCCCATCCGATCAGCGAAGTTAAGCAACGCTGGGTCTGGTTAGTACTTGGATGGGTGACCGCCTGGGAACACCAGATGCTGTTGGCATCCCTACGAGTCAAGTGGGGTTGGTGGAGGATTAGTGCCCCTCCCTGTAAAACAATTAACTCTAAGCCCTTGGCCACCCTGTTTGGGATACATGGCGTCTGGCAATGAATGAATGAATGAATCTTCTAAACTGTACATCTAATCCTATCCACTCGTACAATGATGATTCCACCCTTCATCTTTCCATTCGATTCCTGCAACGCCCATCTCAGCAGTTACTTCAACAAACAAGGCATGAGGCTATGGCACACCTAGTGTCTGACTTAGCTCGTATTTCTGACGGGTAAAAATAATCTTGTTGTTTTTAATGCATCAAAGACTCAGTTTTTACACCTATCATCCTGTCTGTCTCCCTCTGTCTGTATTTCCTACTTCCTATGATCTCCAGTCTTTCAAACACAGTGTGTCCAGGCATCTCAAATTGAATGGATCTTGAATTTGGCCCTTCTTTGTATTGTTTTTGTTTTTTTCTTGGAAAGAGCGTTCATGTGGGCCCAGCCTTTTATATTTTATACATATCTGTTTTGTATGTGTTTGAAATGTGCCATTTAGTACATCTCTACGACTCAACAAGTGGACTTTGAGGAAGCGGTGCTGCCCATATGCTATTTTTCCCGTATGTTATTCATAGTGAATGAATTCGCAGCGAATGTGCTTGTCTGGCACCCATAAACTCGTTCACAATGCGAGGGCATTGCACCTCCATCGAAAGCAAACCTATTGTGACAAATGAGGATGGTATCCTCCCCTCACAGCCTCAAGTTCTACCCACACAAAATATAACAAAAGCAGAAACAGTGTTACAGTGTAATGTGCTTATTATTACATGTACAAAAATAAAAGTTACATGCATCTAGGTACAATTGCTTATCTGACGAAGTTTCTGCACATACAGATGATTGCAGACTGCACTATGCTTTACAGATACAAAGGTTTTTTAATGCTGCCATATAGTGTACACTAGCAACTGACTGCGTACTAATACAAAGGGTTTTTCATGTTATCATACAGTATACACTAGCAACTGAATGAGTACTAATACAAAGGGATTTTAATGCTGTCATACAGTGTACAGTAGCAACTGACTGCGTACTAATACAAAGGGTTTTTCATGTCGTCATAAAGTATACAGAAGGAATTGATTAAGAACTAATACAAAGGGCTTTTCATGCTGTCATACAGTGTGCACTTGCAACTGGCTGAGTACTAATACAAAGGACTTTTCATGCTGTCCAACGTTATACATTAGCAACTGACTGAGTACTAATACAAAAGGTTTTTCATGCTGTCATACAGTGTGCACTTGCAATATTATGTAAACATTTACTGGACCTCAACCAAGTCACCAAGTAGCAGTAACAGACTGTGCTCACTATGGCAGGGTTGTTCATAGCTTTAATTTTTTATTCACCAATCATCAGTCACTTCTTGTCACAGTTTATCTGTGAAGAAAATCACCATCAGTATGTACAGTCGGCCTAAGAAGTGACAGCAGAGTATCCAGAAGATTTCGGTCAGCGATAATGCACATTCTCTACCTTATATCTTTACAAAGTGAAATCTATTATGTAAAACTGTCACAGAAAACAGTAAGTTAATGTCAAAGTAGCAGAACCCAATGAAATGCCATAAAAACACCCTTGCTTATTGCCTAACATATAATCAACACAGACATTGGGTACCAATACCAGTACCTGTGGTGACATGTGAAGGTGTGTGGCATGCAGGAGAACTGCTAGGTTCTCAGGGACTGGACTGTCAGTTCTATGGGCAAAGCTGAATACTATATTTAATTTTATACGACTTTCCTCCATCCGATTTACACTGTCCTGACTCAGCTAAAATACCCTCAATGTAATGGGCACCAAAAACGAGACAAAGGACACATTTGATACCAACAACAACTCCAACCATATCCCTCACTCCAACACATCCAAAAAGGTGTCCTTTCTCTGCAAACACACTTCAGACACATCCCAGACATGCCACAATTGCATTCATTCATCATTCATCATCTAATCCAATGCTGCCCCAGGAGGAGCAAAGGAGCCCAGGGTTAGTATGTGTGAGACCCTCATAACTACAGTTGCAACTTGCCAAATTTCATCCTACAAAACAGTACAGTGACTCAGGGAGTGCTGAGTAAGTGACACATGTTAGGTTTGGCCACCCCTATGGGTGTGGCAAAAAAACTGACAGAGAACACTTTCCTGCCACCAGCTGCACGTTATTTCCCTCAGCTGAATAAAATTCATTCTCATTTATCAGCATAGAATACCCACGTTTGACAACTGCTGTGAAAGCTAACTTATAGTTTCTGAATGCAGGTTGCTATAAAATAATAATAATAATAATGTAAAAACTCAAATACACAAGCAAACATAAATTAATATACAACTGTACCTCCTAAAACTGCCTCTAGTAGATGGAAGACTGAGATTAGATGAGTACAGAGCCACCTGCTGTCCCCCTGCATCATGCTGCTGCTGCTGCTGCTGTTGCTGCTGGGGAGGTGGCTGTGGTTGCTGCTGCTGCTTCTGCTGTGCTGGTTGTGACTGTGTCTGTTTCTGTACGTTGGAAGGTTGTTGGACTTGGGAATGGGATGCAATGACAACCTGAAAAAGAATACATTAGGGTGCTTTACAGGCAGGTCCCAATCTTACAAGCTAATTGGGAGCAAGGATTTTGCTCATTGGCCAAATTCTCGTTACACTAAGAGAAGAACTTATGAGAAAAATAGGGTTAGGAGCAAGGCCTCCATGCAACCTCCCCCTAAACCACCAAATATGACTATCTGATCACTTTAAGCTGGAATAAGGGGTTAATACATGAGGGCAATACATCTGAAATATAAAAACAGCATTAATATAAGCAGAATAACATAAATTATAGGTAGAGGGATGGGGTGAACAACCAGTCAAGTTAGCTCCAATGACCACCAACACCTATGACAGACAATTTTAAGCAAAAATAAAAAGTTAATACACATGAAATAATAAAAACAGCATCAAAAAATGGACAGCTGCAGCGCGAAACTCGTCTCGATTCTCGTAAGCTGGGATGGGGGGGGGGGTTACCTGCTCATTCAACAGGCGGTGGTGCAAATTTAAGACCTCATATTAGCGAATTCTCTTTAAGTGACTGCTCGTTAACAGGGACTTGCAGTATTATACAACATTTTATAAAACACACACACACACAATCAGCATAAAATACCCACAGAGACAATTAGGCAAGCAAACAATCTGACAGACCAAAACAGTGAAACTGAAGAGAAGATAACCCAAGTGAATGAAACTATGAGAAATTGGAAAGATGAAGTACAAACTACGTATGCAGAAATAGTGAAAGTAAGGAAAGACTTAGAAACAAAAGTTGAAGAAAAATGCATAATACTGTAATGATAATTATTAAAACCTTAACCCCTCCGTGACAAAGTCTAATGTCTCTAACTCTCAACTCAGTACAGCCATCTCCATAAATCAAGACTTATCTACGATCAATCAATGGCGACAAAACAACCTTGTCTCATTTAATGCTAGTAAAACTAAATACAGTAAAAGACCTTCAATCCGGAAAGCAGTAGCCCACGGACCTGCTGGATTATCAGATTTTCCGGACTATCAGACAGGTACCTGAAAATGTTAAAAACACACCCAAAAAGAATAACAATAAATTACTGTATAATAATTATAAAATGGTAATTTTCTTTACTTACCTTTGTAGTGTAGTGCAGATGTATGCTGTTTGGTCATATTAGTGCTACTAGTGTTGGGGTGGTACAGTAGTACCATCAATATTTTTCGATTATTTACCGATTTTTCTCTATTTTTTACAAAGAAAAGCTAAAAATGACCCTGGGCTGAAAATTCTGAACCATCGGATGCCGAATTATGGGAAGTTCACTGTATATACAATTTACTAATAGACAGACATTGCCAGATTTGTATACTACCTTCAATGCTACTAATATTTCCATCTCCAAAAGCACTGAAATTCTTGGTGTCTCACTTAAAAATGCCCTCAGCTGGACCTCTCATGTCAGGTCACTTGCTAAAACCGCTTCAAAGAAACTTGGGTTATTGTACAGAATCCGTAACTTCTTCACTGACGAGCAGTTAACTATAGTTTATAAGAGTCATGTGTGCTCTCAGCTTGAATATTGCTCACCCTTGTGGAGTGGATGTGGAGAGGTTGCATTAAAACAACTAGACTAAATTCAGAATAAAGCTGCTGGAATTATTAATAACTCTGCTATTATTAATAAACTACCTCCCCTACAAGTAAGAAATAATGTTGCCTCCCTTGCATTATTTTACACGTATTTTTATGGCAAATGCTCAGATGAAGTTGCATCCATGGTGCCATCTCTCCATGCCTTCCCTTGTGCTACACGGGCATCTGGCAGCACTCATGACTGGAATGTCACTCAGTCATATTCCAGAACTTCTGCCTATCAAAATTCTTTCATTCACCGAACTGCATCTCTCTGGAACTCAGTTCCCCAGAGTTGTTTCCCTTCAAACTTCAACCAACAGCAGTTCCAAGTCCAACTGTTATAGATATTTTATGAATGGAGGACATCAGTAATCTGGTGTATGGATTATTTTTTTTTACTCATTTGTTTTTTCTTCCTCTGTTGTTTAAAAAAAAAAAAAAAAAAAAAGCAACTGCGTGGGGCTTAAATGATGGAGTGTTAATGCCAACTTTAACATATGGATGTGAGACTATGGTAAGGCATGAAAATGAAAAGTCAAGAGTGAGAGCAGTGATGATGGGATTGCTGAGAAATGTATGTGGAGTACAGAGAGTGGACAGGATACAAAATGTGATTCGTGGAAGATGCGGAGTGAGGAAGTCTGTGGAAACCAGAATTGAAAAGAGTGTACTGGGATGGTATGGTGATGTGGAGAAGATGGATAACAACAGAGTGGTGAAAAAGGTATATCCATGCGAGTTTGAAGGAAGGAGGAGGCAAGGTAGACCAAGGAGAACGCGGAGGGATATGGCGTATAAGTGTGTGAGAAAGAGAGCTATGGAAGTCGGTAAGGCTAGGGAACTGACATGAGATCAAGCTGGCTAGTTGAATGTTGTAAGAAGAAGTGCATGATCTGGGGTTTGGCACCCCTTTTTAACGTGACAGCGTCCAGACTGACTCTATTGGATACATATATGTGAAGCTACAGAATGCTGTGAAAATTTTTGCTAAATTAGATAGAGCCAGGATTCCAGGGGCTTAAATGATGAGTGAATGGAAGCATGGC
Organism: Coenobita brevimanus; assembly: GCF_032717465.1. Lineage (NCBI taxonomy): Eukaryota > Metazoa > Arthropoda > Malacostraca > Decapoda > Coenobitidae > Coenobita > Coenobita brevimanus. The sequence continues at coordinate 45,291,637 of NC_137018.1, forward strand.
CCACTGGACTGGGCAAACTTGGGCTGTCTGGATGTTGCTACCCCTCACCCTACCCTCAGGTGGGAAAGGAGGTCTGGATGATGATGATGATGGTGATGATGATGATGATGATGATTTAAAATTATTATTATTATGTGCTCCATGATAGGTTTGATGTTCAACGGTCAAACACGAAATATTCTTTGTTGAGTTGCCTAGTTGTCCACACTGTTTTGTACCTTGTCTGATGGGCAAGAAACCATACCCCAAATGACAGTGTTCAGTCCACCTGTGACTAAAACACATTAATCTAAGTGTAAAAACATTTATAAATTAATCTTAACACAAAATTTGTCTAAAATATCAAAATTGGTTAAAAAAAAAAAAAAAATCATTGCAAAACCGGGGGTAGGGTGGTATTTCTACCCCCTTCACTATTCCGGTATATTGTATCGAGGGGTATCGTAAATCAGGGTTTGCCTGTATAAGCTAGGAAGTTCAACCCTACACATATCAGAAAAGGAAAAGGACCTAGGAGTAATTATCAATAACAGACTATCTCCAGCTGACCACATAAATGAGAAGGTACAAAACATGCACACACTGCTTGCTTACATGAGAATAGCATTCACATACATAAATGAAGACATGCTGAGAAAGATAACATCATCATTCATCAGACCAACCATGGAATATGCATTAGTGGTCTGGAATCCTTATCTCAAAAAACACGTAGATAAGATTGAAAAAGTTCAACGGGCTGCTACAAGATGGGTACCAAGCTTAAAGGATTTAAGCTATGAAGAAAGACTAGAAAAACTGAACCTACCAACATTACAAGAGAGGGGGAAAAGAGGAGACATGATTATACTATATAAATGCATCTCAGGGAAAGAGACAATAGATATCACTGAGTAAAAAACCTATGGGAAGGCATCAGCAAGCAGACACTGCAAAAAAAAACATGAAAAGAGAGGTGACAAGATGTAAGGAAATTCAGTTTCCCAAACAGGGCAACTGATCAGTGGACTGCACTACCCAATGAAGCAGTGTGTGCCAAAATATTAATAAATTTAAGGGTATGTATGATAAACATAGTTTAATACACAGGACAGTACGAGCCTGACTAATTCCTGTAAAGATACAATTAGGTCACACACACATACACACACATTTTTTAATATTTATATCTTTGTGACTTAAAAAGAAACATTCATCATTCATTTATCATCCAATCCAGTGTCACCCCATGAGGAGCATAGGAGCCCGGGACAAGGCAAATTGGTCCTGATATTTAAGATGAGAGTGACCAGCCTCACTCATCCCTGAGTGGCATTATGTAAGCAATCATTTCCAACCGCCCCTTGGATATAAGCCTACACCGGCTCAATCTAATTGGAGTGCCTTAATTACCCATTAAACCACCAGGTGCCATAATTTGGTTATATGGTTACCACCCAGCACAGTAAATGGATTCCTGGTGAACAGGAAACCATTTGGCTTGTCACTCAGTGTCGAGTCAACCCTATACAGAAGGAAGTGGAAAGAATGAAGGAAAGAAAGACAGAAGAGGAAGGAAAGAAATATGGCAGGAAGAGGGGAAAGGGCAGGCACTGGAGCAGCACTACATCGAGTGAGTGGATGATGAGCGCCCCCACCTACCACAACACTGGTTGCAAATGAAGTGAAGGCATCAGGAACCTACCTGATTCTGCTGAGGATGATGTGAAGTGTTCAGAGAGTAGGCTGACTGTGACAGGAGACCATAAGAAGGATCAGTCATTATCTGAGACCCTGATGACTCCACTCCTGCATTCATATGCCCAGTGGAATCTGCAGACTAAGCAAAATTTGGGAAAGATTAGTGACTTCAATTACCAAAATAATATTTATAAAAATGCAAGGCAATGCAATCACATTTCAATTTCCTTGAAAAGAACACTAACACGTGGTAAACTTGGTCACATAATTGTCTGAACACTGTGAACTTCACACTCATGCAAGTATTCCACATCAATAAAGTGCTAATAAAATGCAGATAGCTTTCCAATATTTAACAGACCTGGTGGATGTATGAGAGGTCAAACTGAGGCAATGTTGTGGAATATGAGGCCAATGCTCCCTGGTCTGCAGAGCTCCTCATTGTTAACTCCCCAAGACCACCTCGACTGTCAAGCTGAAACAGCATATCACATGCATAACAAGGCCTGGTGAATGATGAACATGGTGATTTTAGGATTGGTTGGGGATGTGTGGATAAAATATTTGCAATAAGACAGTGGGAAAGCTTGTGAAAGGGACCATAAGGTATTTATGGCATTTAGGAATCTGGGAAAAGCATATGACAATATAAAAAGTGAAGGACTGTGGAAGGCATTGCATATGTAAAGCGTGGATGGAAAACTGATGAATGCCATTAAGAGTTTCATGATGGTAGAGTTTCAGTAGGAGGGCATACACATGGCTTAAAATCACTATTGGAGGGTGCATGACGAACACAGTGATTCTGCGAGTGGTTGGGGATGTGTGGATAAAATACTTGCAGTAAGACAGTGAGAAAGCTTGTGAATGGGACTAGAAGGTATTTATGGCATTTATGGATCTCAGAAAAGTATATGACAATGTACAAAGAGAGGAACTGTGGAAGGCTCTGCATACGTAAAGTGTGGATGGAAAAACTGATGAATGCCATTAAGACTTTCATAAGTTATGTATCGGTAGGTGGGCATACACATGGCTTAAAATCACTACTGGAGTGATGCTATTCAATAATATACAAATATAATGGGTGAGGCTATGAGAGGTAACAAAGAGACAAAGCTGCTAATAAACAGTGAAGGGTCGAGTACCTCAATTGCTATGTATGCAGAACTTATGTTGCTTGTTGCTTGCCAATAATGGAGTTGAGCTTGGCAGACTGGTGTAGCTTTGTGGATGTCCAAGTGTCAGGCAAAAGTAATTGTGGACAAGAGAAAAGTGATGTTTCTTGAGAGGGGTGACTCAGAATGTGATACTAAAGTAAATGGAGACTTGGACTGGTGCGAGTACATACCTACATGATAATGACAGTAGAGAGGTACCTGTGCAAAGGACATAGAAAGAGTAGCATACAGAAGAAAAGTGGCAGGTGCTATAAAGGTCTGGAAACCGAGGTGTGCGTGTAGCAGCTGCATGTGGCTTGAAGGAGTTTTATTTTATGGGTGTGATGCTCTGGTGTAGCATGAAAATGAAAACTGAGGGAAAGCGAGGTGGATATGGCATTATTGAGGAATGCATGTGAAGTGAACAGAGTGGATTGGATAAGGAATCTATCTATCTATCTATCTATCTATTGCCAGACGCCTCAATCCCGTTTGGGGTGGCCACAAACAAATCGCCTCCAAGTCGCCCTGTCCCCCGCCATTTCACTCCCCTGCTCCCAACTCACACCCCCCTCTCTCATATACCTCTCCACCCCATCTCTCCATCTCATCCTCGGCCTCCCCCTCCCTCTTTCCCCCTCCACCTCACTCACATACACTCTCTTCGTCAGTCTTTCACCCTCCATCCTCTCCACATGGCCAAACCACCTCAGTGTGTTCCTCATAACGCTTCCTATCACATCCACATCAACACCACAACGCTCCTTTATATCCTCATTCGTCAGCCTGTCTCTCCATGTGACTCCACAGGCTCCTCTTAAATAACTCATTTCCACGGCTCTCACTCTTGACTTGTGTCCTTCCAACAACGTCCAAGCTTCACTTCCGTACGTTAGAGTTGGTATCACAATACTGTCATGTAGTAACTTTTTCACTTCCATGCTCACTTCCCTGTTTCTTATCACTGCTTTCAAAGAACCAGCAACCTTTCTTCCCTGCTGTACCCTTTCAAGCACTTCACCCTCCAAACCTCCATCCTTACTCATCACACTACCCAAGTACTTAAACGTACTCACATTTTCCAATTCCTCACCATCCAACCTTGCTGTACATTCACTGACTTCACCTCTCTCAAAGACCATCACTTTACTCTTCCCTACATTCACCTTTAGGATAAGGAATAATTTTATTAATGCAACATGTGCAATAAGGAAGTCTGGACACCAAAGTTGAAGAGTGTGTGCATAGATGGTACAGTCATGCAGAGAGATTGGGTATGAGTACGGTGGTGGCAAGGCTATATCTCATGAGTGAAGATGGGAGGAAGCACATTAGGCCAAGAAGGGGCATGGAAATGAAAAATCAGCGTGAAAAAGCATTATAAGGAGGCTGAATAGGCTAGAGAACTGACACTGGATGATGCTGGTTGAAAGGGCTTTGTACTGAAGTATACAGGCATGAATATTTACCTCCGCCAAGGAGATTATGTTTTACCCCATGCTGGTTTGTTTGTTTGTCTGTCTGTTAACAGGATTACTCTAAAAGTTATGAATGGATTTTGATGAAATTTTGTGGAAGGATGGGCCATGGGAAAAGGAATAAATTATTAAACTTTGGGCCAGATCCAGATCCACATCCGGAGTAGTCTGCACAGTATCTCCAAAAGTTCTCAATGAATTTCAATGAAATTTTGAGAAAAGGTGTGCCATAGACCATGAAAGAAATTATTAAATTTCAGGGCAGATCTGGATACTATATCCATGGATCCAGATCCAGGATTACTCAAAAAGTTAGGAATAGATTCTGCTGAAATTTTGTGGAAGGGTGGGTCATAGGTCAAGGAACAAATTACCAAATTTGGGGGCCAATCCAGATCTGGAGTATCCCGCACATTATCTCCAAAAGTTCTAAATGAATTTCAATGAAATTTTGTGGAGAGGTGGGCAACGGATGGAGAGAAAATTGATTAAATTTGGGGACAGATCCGGATTCAATGTCCACGGATTCAGATCCAAATCCTTTTTAATGGCAATGACATTGGCGGAGGCATGCATGCTCTAAGCACTTTCTAGTTAAGACTGTGATAGAATCTTGGCTCTTGGGGCTTAAATGGTGAGAGAATCAGAGGGAGACCAATGACAAATAGGCAATTATTTTTACAGTTCCCCATTTATCAAGCCTTTACTTGCTCTATGGACCATATCTCATCCCACCCTTAGTGGGAAAAGAGATTGGAATGATAATGAATATGATGAATGTTGACATTAGAAATTTTGCAGAATTCTGTCATTCTGACAGGCATAGTAATGCATGGGTAACAGTGATAGAACCATGTAAGGATATATTAGTTTGGAGATTGTTCTCTCAGTCACACAGTCAAGAGTTCTCAGGAAAAAGTAAAAGAGACGCTGCTGATTGGAAGGCACACTTCCATGCCTGTATGCATCAGCCTTATCATCAGCAACACCATGCCCCATTCAGGAGGCAAACACACATGTTTTAGGGATGTCTCACTGACAATCTGATGAAACCAACCTCCTAAAAAATTCCATCCATCATCCAATTTTACATTGCCCCATGAGAAGATTAGAAGCCAGGGGCTTGGCAAGTTGGTCCTGACATTTAAGGTAAGAATGACCAGCCTCCCTCATCCGAGTGGCATTAAGTGAGTGATAACCCCAACCACCCTTTGGATATAAACCTTCACTGGCTCAATCCGATTGGAGTGCTGCAATTACCCACTAAACCACCAGGCGCCATAATTTGGTTATATGGTTACCAATCAGTGTAGTAAATGGTTTCCTGGTGTACATGAAACCATTTGGCTTGTCAATCAGTGTTATCACCCAAAGGCAGAAAGAACAGGAAAGAATTAAGGAAAGAAAGACAAAAGAGGGAGTGTAAAGCCACCCGTAGGCAGAAGGATGAGGAAAGATTGAAGTAAAAAAATCAATACAGTGGAGCCCGGTGGTTAGCGATATCTTCATTCGTGGTTTCATGGTTTGCGGTGGCCTGCAAATATTCCCAAACACCAGGTTTTGCACAAAATCTCTTCCATTCGCAGCGAGAAAAATGTAAAACCTGCTCAAGGATGAGAGTTCTGTGGGTTTGTGCGGAAGCGGCAGACAGAAGAGACGTAGCACAGGATGAATGCGTTGCGTGGAGAGGCGAAGGCAAGAGAGGTAGAGGGTGGAGGTGCCAGAGGTGGCGGGGTGCAGTAGCCTCACCACCTGCCTCGGAAATTACACCCCTATCCCTTCCATTAAGCACCTCACTCCAGCCTTCCAAGCAAGTTTCCTTGTCTATTATGTACTTTGTATTAATACTGGTTTCTTTTCAGGGGTAATCAGTATATTCTGAATTGAGTAAATGGGTTTTAGGGGAAGTTGGCATGGGACTCAGAACCAATTAGCCCATTTCCATAGGATCAATGCCCCAAATTTAGAAGTTTACCCCGCACCATCCCAGGCATTTTTACAATTTTATACCCACCCAATCCCAGACCAAAAAAAAACAATCCAAAAGGACATATAAATCAAGGAAAAGCAAAAAAAAGAACTCCTTATAGGAGAAATAAGTGCAGGATGGCCATCCATCGTGTTTCTAGCCCAGTTTCCCAAGCCGTGAGCTATGTTTTCCCACCCAGCTGGGCGGGATGAGAGAGAATGGGGGAATCCCCGTTCTCAATATCCTTTCCCACTGGCTCATATTCCTCCCCAGAAGAGTCGTCCAGGTCTTCCTCTTCTATAGAATCACTAAATGAAGGGACAGAGGGTCCATGTGACAGTTTCTACTGCCTCCTCCAGTCCAATGAGGAGGAAAAATGGCGTGACTTCTGCGACATTCTAACACTGTGACGGACAGTGACACACTGATGTTACCCAGCCATGCAGAACCAAACTCAGTGCTACAAGTGCTTGTGCACAATGTTGCCAATACATTAAGCTCCTCCTTAGCAAAAAATCAGCTAGACTGAAGCAGTTAGAGACGCGCAACAGCCCTCGAATTTTGCTGTCGGCACCATCACGTCGCTGGGATTACTTGAGACGTTTTGTACCGTAGGCACCACGCCAACGGCGGGATTGTACGGGTTAATGGTTCGCAGAACTTTTCACAGAACCAATTAGGCATGAAATGCAGGGCTCCACTGTACAATAAAAATAATAATAATCCTGTCATACTGTGGTAGGTGGGGGCACTTACCATGCCACTCACTTAATGTAATGCTACTTTCAGATGGCTAAATAATAAGCCAAACATTTTCTTGTAACCTAAGATACTATTTACTGCTTTGGGTGGCAATCAAATAATCAACAACGGATGCCTGGTGATCTCACGGGTTAAAACACTCCCAACTGGATGTGGTCCATGAGAAATGAGCAAATGCTGAGGTTTACAGTTCACATAGTGCCACTCATGTGCCAGCAACTGCCAAGTGTCATTATCATCTTGAACAACTGAGGAGCTGAGCTCCTGTAATGAAAGAATCAAGGGAGAGATCTGACTGTAATGCTAACCATATCATGCGATGCACTGAGGTGGTGTGAGTGGTGGTGGAGCTGGGGGGTCATGACTGAGCTCTGGAGGTCTGGGATGGCCAGGCTGCGGGTCTCTGGGCCTCCACTCCCACCCTCCAGCACCTCTTGGTTTCGTTTGTAAAATGTGTGCTGTCAAAACAAGTCAGTTTATTAGAGGAAAATAGCAAATGAGTCATTGGTGAGACCCATATCCTGATGTAAACTAATAGGCACAGAAGTAACTGATAATCAATGCACTATATAACAGAAATACTTTTGAAAATTTATAAATTTTAAAATGTAAGCCTTTATTAGCATGTGTAAACTCTGGTTCAGTGAAATATATACAGTATACTGGTAGTACAGAATCTTCCTGGAAGGCACACAAACTTTATAGCTACTACTTGTTTTAGCTTCAAGAAAACTCATAAATTAAATGTAAAGTGGTATGTACTCCAATTTATTTATATACTTGAAAAGATCTTTACTCCATCTTTTATATGTGAAACAGGATTGGGATAATGATGACAAATGAATACTACTGTTTATGGATAAGGTTGTAGCAAAATACCGAGCACAGATTGTTATGGTTTTTTACCCAAATACAAGACTCCTAGAAAACCACTGGTTTAGTTACTGGCCCTTTTTGTACACTACTTCTTAATTAACATTTGCTCAGAATATTAACTAAGATGACACTGACCTTAGCATTAGTGTGGGGTTGTCTTGGCCCATATGAGATGGTATAACATACACATAAACTAAAATTGCTATACATGTAGTAATGCAACCAAAACCAGGAGCCTTGGAAGAGCTGTGGGAGTGCTTTTACCTCCAGCAGTCTCAGTAGGGGGTATGGTTTTTGCTTCCCCTCCCTGATGTAATTTTTCATTGGAATATTTATATTCCTCATGTCTTTATCACTGTGATATAAGGGTGGTGAGTACTGATGATGATACAAAAACGAGTATAAAAGTTGTGACACTGGTTATAACACAGTGATATCTACTCTCTACCCCACAGGAGTCATGATCTGTACATGATGATTTAGGAGTGTACAACGCATTACATCCACATACAGTACAATACGCCCGTACTGTCTGTTGTGAATGAAGATGTATATCTGGTTCAGCAACAGGTCACGGGGAAAGGACACCTTTGTATTCCCATCTGGTGCAATGTAGTGAGTAATTTAAGGCAGTAAGGTGGAAGAAGTTCTCCCAGTTCCTACCAGAGGAGCAACCAAAATTCTCTGAATTCGATATTCATCACATAGAACTAGGATTCCGGGGGCTTGAATGATGAGTGAACGTAAACGTGGCCCACTGGACTGGGCAAACTTGGGCTGTCTGGACACTGCTACTCCTCACCCTGCCCTAGGGTGGGAAAGAGTTCCAGATGATGATGATGATGAATATTTATTAACATCCACGAGTATGATTTTCAAACATGATTTTCACACCTAATATTAACCTTCCTGCCTTCCAAGATTTTAGCAAATGCAGAAAACATTTTCAATGACTTGTATGTTTATGAGGCTGTTTAATATTCTTTTGGTGGTCATTCCAATCTAACATTTTCTTCCTGTCTTCCAATTACAGTAGTTAGCATGGCAAATGTTGGAAACATTTTCACTGATTTGTGTGCTTACATGCCTGTTTAATATTATTCTGGTGGTGACCCTAGGTTTGAGTGATGATCCATGGACAATGCTACCCTTTTCGTTTCTTTCTTTGTTTTTTCCGTACATTACAAATACTGAATTTACTTCACCTGTGATTCTAAAAGGGGACAACTACCACAAATTTCACTGGCAAATGTTTTTAATTTCCAGCTTTTTTTCAAACTCTATTCAAATACTTTTCCACTAGTAATATGATCTAAGGTAGCTCCACCCTACTGATAAAGCAACCCCATTTCCGGTGATTATTATGGCTACCTTAACAAAAGCCACTCCAGCACCCAGCCCTACATTTATGAACTGCATATATGCAATAAGAGGTACTGGTATAGCAACACCAGTCAACTCTGAGCACTACGCAGACTTTCAAGATTGCAGAAGCTAAGAAATATTTAAAATGCCTAACCTAGCTATTTATATATATTCCAGCCAATGTTGAAAGAAAGCAAGTACAGATCCCAACAGATCCATTAGCCTGCATTACCTTGCTTTTTGACCCAAATATTCTGTAAAGCTTACACTTTTCAACTGCTGGGTGAATGAAATAATTAAAATAGTCATCCTGTTCATACCTAACAATGCTATGCAGCTAAACAGCCAAGTTTTACTCAGTTTTATAGATCTTGAAGAGTAAATGATGTAAATGTATAAAAGGCATTTGAAGAGCAGGGAAAAAAAAAAAAAAAAAAAAAAAAAAAAAAAAAAAAATCTGTTCTCCTGGAATGGTCATGTTGTGGTGAAAGAGTCTGTATATATCCACTAGGAAACTTTAACTGGGTCCAAACACAAAACAATACAAAAGAATAACATACTGCTATATATTTAAAATATTCACCCCAGAAAGATGAAACCTATCTGGCAGATATGATAATGATAAATTAAGTAATATAGTTAACGCAGATACTGTACTAATAAAAGGTATCAATGACTTATTACAATTTTGCCTGAAGACTAACTCACCTGCTTTACACACATCTTCCATACATACTTAGCAGCATCAGGTTCATCAAAAGTAAAGTGGACTGTCTCATCTGTGCGCTGACATTCTATCCCAAAGTTACGCTTGTTGTTCACCAGGTTGGTAATATCATTCCACCTGATGTAAAGAAATATACCCATTGTTGTTGTTGCTCATCAACAACAGTCTGTCTCCCTAAACATTCCCATCAACCACAGGCAAGCACCCACCCCTGCACGGTCGTCCCGTGCGGTGAACCAATGTTCCCTTGCAGTTGACAGCGGTACAAGGAAAAGTGTGGAGGTTTGGCTCTTGAGTGGATGCTGCATTTATGTCTTTCCATCCCATTAACAGGGGCACCATAGTAAGGCTCCACTTTACCCCATGATCTGGTTATACTGTTACTGCCCAGCATTGTAAATAGTTTCCAGGTTACAAGAAAACAATAAACATGTCACTCAGTGTACCACTTGAAGCTGAAAGAAGGGTAACAAAATGTGACAGGAGGGAAAGGGAGAAGAAGGAAGAGAGGAGGGCAGACACAGTAATAAAATGATAATGGTGAAGAAGTAGGCAGTACAACATCAAATAAATGGATGACGGTTACCATCACCTATCATCTAGAAATAAACCACTAAACCAAAAATACTATAATGCTGGATAAATGAATTATTAAGGTCTACTGGTAAAATTATGACAAATTAAACAAACTTGGAGCTATCATTTACACTAAAACAACTAATTTCACTATTGATGATATCATCACGAAAAATGCTCGTGAACCATTCAAACACACCAATTACGATGTAACACAAGTTTTAAAAACTTATAATATGAAAAAGTAAATGCACCTATATGACAACAAGCTTCATACACAAGAAAAGTTGCAGCCACAAATACTGATTAACTTCATTGCAGCAAATAATGAGACTGCCTGCAATGACTTTAAAATCCCAGTTATGTGACTGTCAGAGTCCAATCAGCTTGTCAAGATATTGTGTACGTGGTGAGATTACTGCCTCCAACTGTACTCATTATTAAGTAACATGATGACAGAAGAGAGACCTGTAGAAAACATGAGTGTGTCCAGCTGCCGGTCTCACGTCAATACCCATGAGTGATGTCCCCAGGTATACCTCACTCCCACGCTCATCCTGGTATATACATAAAGAAAGTAGTGAGTGACACCCCTAAAATATTGGTTACAATATTTATCTAAAAATTATATATGCAATATGTCTCACTATTACCGTACTGATATAAAGGTGTACTGTTACTCAAATGAAATACTAAAACACAACTTGCAAATACTGAAAGAAGTGAAGGCTGGCCACAAATGACTCTGGGAAATACTACCTTGAGTTAAATGTGGCTACAAAATTGCAACAAACCACTCAAGCTAAACACTGAGGCAGAAAATTCAGCAAAAAATTACAGTCACAGTCCAATTTGTGACTCTCACATTGTTACATATCTTACAACCATCCATCCACCCATCATCCAATCCAGTATTGCCCTCTCGGAAGCATAGGGGTCCAGGACTAGGCTACTCATTCCAGACAGTTAAGGTGATCAGTTGCTCACCTGAGTGATATAACATAAACAATAAACCTTAACCATCCCTTGGAAGTATAAATCAGATATTTCTTTTTTCTTAACAGCTTCCAGCAACTGCTTTCAAGTAATCAGCTGTTCTGGCATTTGATTAAGCTTTCAGTTAATAGAAAACATCAGCTATACCATGGCCAATCTCATTATGGGGATTCCTTAAGTGAAAGAGTATCATTATCAGAACTGACTGACTGATTCTGTCCATGTTCAGTGTTGTGAACAAGGACTATATATCCATACACTTTAAGATGGTTCATGAAAGACTTTGTAAATCAAAAATGAAACCCTGACAGTTATCTTATAGCCACAGCACCAATTACTTGACATACTGCTTCTCAAGCCACACATAACCACATATAATTTGCATTAGGAACATAAAATTAACCTCTTAAATCTGGTTATGTAATGTATATTTTATTCTCCTTGCCTCCATATGGTTTTATTCAAATTAAGACAGACTCAGCACCAAATGGGTTAATGATGGCTATTCCTGTGTCTACCTCTTCCAGTTAAAACGCCTTCTCCTAAGCTGGATAAAATTTCTTGGAAATGGCAAAGATAGAACAAACAGTAAGAAATCAGAATGGATGTGGCTATTCAAGAAGAAACACTGGACTGGTACAAACATCATTACTGTCTCACAAAATACACAACAGATTAAAATGGCCAAATTCTTCAAGCCAAGGATAAATAGCATGGTAAAAATTTTGGTCAAATATATAAACTATTTCTTACAGCAGAAGAACACAGATAAAAATGACCACATGAAATGACAATAAAAACAAGAGTGAGAACTAGTACTCCACTTGATGTGAAAATAAAGTTAATGTTTGATTAGCTATACCATCCAAGATATGTGTTTATAAACCTATGGGACATAAAGTATTTCTTACTCTGAACAAAATCATCTTGCATTACAAAGAATAAAAGTTAAGATCTGTGATGATCTGTAAGGGATACTGAACACTGTTTTTAACCCTCTTGGAAGAGAAAGCCTCCCTTAAGAAGTATACAAGAATTTGGTGGGTGCAAGAATAAAAGAGTTAAAATTTCTCCTTTCCACATGTGGTTCAAATGTTAAGAATCATGAAACTAAGTAACAAAAAATAAAAATGTGAGTTTTCACAGTATAAAATGGCAGACAAATGCATGAGCCCAGCTAGTAATAATAACTTTCTGATCCATGCCATGAATGTCTCCTGTACATGTCTACTGATATACAGAGCAGTTTGTCTTGTCAGAATATTGTGTATGCTGTATTCCTTACGTAAATTATGATGAGCTGTTTGTGGGAGACATGAAAATATGAGTTTTTAAGGAGAAAACAAAAACCAGAAGTTTGAATCCAACATGCAAAGTTTCTTACCCTTGCCATGAAAGTCTCCTGTCCATATCCATCCAACTGCTGAGCCTCTAGGATATAGTAGGTTTCTGCCAGGGCCTGAGCCAGTGACTGCAGGGATGAATACTGCCAAACCACTGCCTCTACCAATGCTCCAATTTCACCCTCGCCTCCTATTTGCTGTACCCAACACAAACATACATAAGTGCATGCAAAATAGGCTACACGATAAAAGTAATTACATTCAAAATGAAACACATAACTGCACTGAAAATGAATAAGAGTGATACATAACATGAATTACTAGAGACGTGAGCTTTAAGATATAAGCCACATTTCACTGATCACTATTAAGCGCACTGCACACATACGGGTATACTTAAGTGAAAGTTAACTCTTTCAGGTTCCTGGGCTGGGCAGATTATGTCTGTGCTAGAGTTAGCCACTCTCATGCTGACCTACATCTTAGCTGCGTGATATTTTTCTTTGATCCCTCTGTGTAAATACACTTTTCAAGATAGAATGTTGGTTTTGGTGTCTTTTTAAAGCCGAATAGTTGTACTTAATCGCAGTATGTTCAAAAAAGGAAAACAAAGAAAATAAAATGTCAAAATAATGAGTTGAAGTTAGGTGAATACCAAAAATCTTATAGCTTGCCGTAGAAAATTTTTCAGCAAAAAATAACTAATGTTGATATGTAAATCTGGTTTAAACCATGAAAAAATACAATAAACTGCACTTACAATGGTATATAGACTACAGTAATTTTTCATTTTTATGCACAGTAAAGTGAAAGAGATTAAAATTTTATTTTAGTCTCAGCCGCATATTCTCTTCACAATGTTTTTCTTTGATCGGTCAATGTAAATACACTTTTTATGACGGAATACTGGTTGTGGTGTTATTTTGAAGCTGAACAGTTGTACTTTATCGTAGTATGTTCGTAAATGGAAAATAAAGAAAATATAAGTCAAAGTGACGAGCTGAAGTTAGGCAAAAACCAAAAATTCTAAACCTTCCTGTAGAAAAATATTTGCCAAGAAGAAAGTCATAAAGAAACAAAGCCATGAGTCAGACCAGGCGTGCAGTGCCTCACGCATAGAGCAACCATTCCTTGACGTCATGCTCGACCATTTTTGTTATGATGCGTAAACACGATTTAAGGTGAATATTTTACAAAAGATTCTTAAAATGACAATTAAAGTGTCATCGGAATCTCTGAGGTTGGATTTGAAATGACAATCAAAATCATCATTGGAATCTCAAAGGGTTAAAATATATTACAAAACAACACAGAGTGTACTAAAACAAAGTGAATAACATTCCTAACAATAAGAACCAACCTTGGGAAAAAGCATGAAGTCCTTGAGGTACTCTGCTGTGTGCCGGTCAGGCTGGTGATCGCCAAACTCCGCTGCAAAAAATAAAAATTCCATTATTAAACAATGTAAAAGAGCACAACCATCATCTTCGGGGAGAGGGGGGAGTGAAAGTACAAAAGTGGGAACGCTATAATACTATCAACAGCATGCCCAGTCAAACAAACTAGACATTCATACATCAAGTCCCTGGAAACATGGCTCTATCTCACAGACCTAGCCATCTACGTCTTGACAGATGCACTTTTAAAAGATTCAATTCACATACACCTGCATACTGTACAAATTATACTCATAGGCAGGTATTATCAGAAACTTCTATACTAAAAAAAAAAAAAAAAAAAAAAAAAAAAATCTAAACTTACTCAGTGGTAATGTTCACTCATCAAAATCCTTTATTTCTCCATCAAGAGCACAGGGCCTAGGGGCAGGCTACATACTTAATTAAGACGAGAGTGGTCAGTGCCTCATTCCTGAGTGGCTTTAACTGAGCAACTGACCTCCAATGCCCCTCAGATATATAAAAAGGTCATGAATTACCCTAGGTTGCCAAATCAAACTCAGTTGCCATTCATCACCACTCCCTTCTAAGGAGAAGCCTTCACACGATGGCACTGTGCATTCCAAGAGAAGCAACTGTGACATTCACCCAGGAGCAAAGACTCCAACTTTCAATCATGCACCTTGCCATGGGAAGGACCCTGGTCCAACCCTGGTGCCAGATCCCTGCACAGTGTATGTACCATACTGTGCCTGGCGAACAGCCCCACAGGAGCAGCTCCTTCCCTATTGTTGGTAGGTCTGCTCAGCTACATAGAGATCAGGGTTATGCAGCAACAACCACTCCCTCCTGCATCTCGAAGCTCTAGGATTCTGTTTCTTCATCATTCTACCACTTTCTCGCTCTCCAACTCCTCATTATCCCACCAACTTATCACTTTTCAATCTTCATGAATTCAATATAGCTTGTAAATTATCTCAATCCCTCTACACTGCTTAAAAAAAAAGGGAGGGGGTAGGGTCCAGAAATTGGAAAGAAAAAGTATTGTATAAATGTAGGATAACTCATAAAAAGTCCCCAGTGCAAAGACTAACATTACCTTGGAGGCTGTATGAGGCAAGAAGAACAGCTTTCTCATGGTTACACCGCAGTTTGCCTTCAAGGACATCTTGCTTCACTTGCAGGAAGTAGTGAGATCTGAGAGGTAGCCAGGGGTAAGTTCAGAAACATCCCTTAAATTTCGGTTTCAGTATATTAAAGATTTTAATGACTATCAATTTTTATTCAATCCAGAGTATGTCCACGTGACATCACCAAACAACAACACACTTTGCCAGACATGGTAGCTTGTACTAATGACAATGGGGATGAAGTGTCAAGTGCCTGTTTATAGCGGTATATGAAGCCAAGGCAATGTTCTGGTTCACAGATTTTCATCCGAAAATTAAAGAAGACAAATCAGAGAAGCTTCTAATTATGAAAAAAGAAAAGGAATAAGCAACAACATAAACAAATAAAACAAAATATAAGGTAGATCTATTGCTCGGTGCTAGGTGGTGGCGACCATCATCCACTCACTTGATGTGGTGCTGCCTACTTCCTCCTTCACCTTCATAATTCTTTTTCTGTGTCTGCCCTCCTCTCTTCCTATTTCTTCCATTTTTCTTGTCACCTTTTACTCTTCTTTCCTTTTCAGGTGGCTTTACACGGAGCAACAAGCCTAATGCTTTTCTTTAAACCAGGAAATCATATACAATGCTGGTTGGTTACTATATACCCAACCCACATGTGCTCCCTACATGTCAACAAGTAAGCTGGGGGAGGGTTAATGCCCATCCTTGTAAAACAACTAACTCAAAGACAAACAGCCACTCCTTATGCAATCATGGTGTCTGGCTTAAGACAGGCAAATATACAGAACTACTGGTAACACAATACCGTAACCAAGGCTCATGAACTGGGTGATGCACCAGCAGACTCTCATCTCAGGAAAGCACTATGGCTAATTATTTCATGTGCATGTTTAAATAAACTATTAGCCCCTAAAGTACTATGAAAGATGATCGTCAGTTTGCTAGTTTGTCATGACGATCACAGAACATCTGTCAAAAACTGCTGAGCACTAAGCCAGCCCCTTTCATGAAGTAAATTGTTTCTACCCAATCAGAACTAAGGGATGAGGTGGAGGGAAGGAAGATCCTGCCCTCTCACCAGGTCTGTGGCCCCCCCACCCCCAGCCACTTCTCCACCTCCCTCTGGCTGATTGGATACAGCCTGCTCTGTCCCCTCCCACCCAAACCATCCACCAATACCACATCTACATGGTATGGGGGGGGGGTGTCTCATCTCCCCTCACCTCCACCAGAGGCCCCCCACCCCACCTCCATTTTCCTCCCCCTCAGTCCTTTGTAATCCTGGCCATGATCAGCCTGTGTCTGTGTACTCATAATTTTTTTCTTTTTCTTTCTCTTTTTTTCTTTTTTCTTTTTACTCATGCTGACTCCTGCACCTAGTGTCATCAATGAAAACATATTTTACGTTGATTTCACTGATTTTCGTATGGTTCATTGGTGATAATTAGTTTTTTGCCAAATTTTTTGAGTCTGGATTTATTTATTCTTTATCTATTTTTTTTACTCATGCTGACTCCTACACCTAGTATCATCAGGAGAAACAGATTTTACAATGATTTAATTGATTTTGGTAAGAGTCTCTGGCAAAAATTACGTTTCCATCGATGTTTTCCTGTTTTCTCGCTTACCATGAGGGGGGACTTTTATAATCTTTGATAGGAGGTTTTGCGGTAACCATTAGGCCTGGGGGACTGGGATTGGCATTTTCAGGTGTGTAAATTAAAGATCTTCAGATCTGCAAGAAAAATTTTTATCTAGGAATAACTTAAAAATCAACCCCAAATTGCAGCTGTGGTGGGACATAGCCTCAGAAAAATGAGGTCTTTTGGGGTTAAAGACACAAATTTACTGATACTGTTGTGATCATCATTTAATGAAAATATTCTACTCAGAACACAGGTACTGTAAAATCTTTTAGATAGCATTCATTGTAGATTGGACATAAATAGCATCATCTGCTACACAACTGCTGAATGATGACTACTGCGGGTTCTCAAACTTTGCATAATTAAATCTGAACAACTTGATTTTTGATGGCACATCAAATATCTACCAAGTCCCAGTTTTTTTTATGACAAACTCGCAATTTTTGACAGGTCGAGGCTAGAGTATGGAATTTGAAATGTGTCTAGAGCCACTTGGTTTCTGCCTGCAAACACAGTCTGGCTACATAGAACTGAAAAATTACAGTTGCCAATCAAAATGTAAACACGAGTCATAGTTAAAGACCATCTGTTGAAAAGATCATGGCCATTATTTCTGTTGAACTGGCTATATACGGTGAACACTCAAGTTACGATGGCTGTTTTTGTGACGATTCAAATTTACATTATAAAACTCAGGAACTTATTTAAGTTACACTTTTATGGCATTTGTATTTACGTCAAAATTTTGCCATGTAAAATTAATTCACTAAAGTTAGAAATATAACATGAGCTGCACCATTAATGGTGTATATTGCATTAGCTGTTCACATGGTCATGGAAGAGGTCTCATGTGGTAAAGGAAGCAGTCTCACCTGGTCATGGATGCAAGCAGTGACACTCTTGCCCCACCAAAATAACTCGTGCATAGCAACATTGTATGTCACACATTAAATACTATCTATCTATCTACTGTATTTATTGCCAGATGCCTTAATCCTGTAAGGGGTGGCCACAAACAAATCGCCTGCATGTTGCCCTGTCCCCCGCCATATCATTGCCCTGCTCCCAGCTCACACCCCTCTCTCTCATATACCTCTCCACTCCATCCCTCCATCTCATCCTTGGCTTCCCCCTCCCTCTCCCCCCCCTCCATCTCACTCACACTCTCCTCGTCAGTCTCTCGCTCTCCATCCTCTCCACATGGCCAAACCACCTCAGTGTGTTTCTCCTAATGCTTCCTATCACATCCACATCCACACCACAATGTTCCTTCATTTCCTCATTTGTCAGTCTCTCCATGTGACTCCACATGCTCCTCTCAAATAACTCATTTTCACTGCTCTCACTCCTGACTTCTGTTGTTAGAGTTGGTACCGCAATACTGTCATGTAGTAGCTTTTTCACTTCCCTGCTCACTTCCCTGTTTCTTATCACTGCTTTCAAGGAACCAGCAACCTTTCTTCCCTGTTACACCCTTTCAATCACTTCACCCTCTAACTTCCATCCTTACTCATCACACTACCCAAGTACTTAAATGCACTCACATTTTCCATTTCCTCCTCATCCAGCCTCACTGTACATTCACTGACTTCTCTTCTCTCAAAGACCATAACTTTACTCTTCCCTACATTCACCTTTAGATTCCGTTTCTTATACAATCTCTCAAACTCATCCACCAAGCCTTGCAGCTCCTCTTCATCTTCACTTAACAACACAGTATCATCTGCAAATAACAGTACAGGTAGTTTCCAAACACTGCCCTCATCTCACTAGGGCTGCTCCAACATCTACTGCCCTACCTTGTATCTCTTTTATAACCCCATCCATATAGACTGAACAGCCATGGAGACATGACACATCCTTGTTTCAATACAACCTTCAAATAGAAAAATTCACTCAATTTAATATTAACCCTTTAACCGCGGGTGTCATTCCAGAATGACGTTGCAAAAACTGGACCAAACCGCGGGTGTCATTCTCGAATGTTTGTGAATATTTTGAATACCCCGCATTTTTTCCGTGCGCCAATTGTTTCAAGGGAGAGTAGCTATTAAGTTCTTTCACTCCAGCCAACCCCCACCTCCCTCTTCCCCCCCCTGGGGCCCCACCTCCCACCCCCTGGGCCCCCCACCCCACCCCTGACCAAGCGTGCATCAGTATCTGTCCAGCTGTGTGAGTGACAACACATGTTGATGTGGCAGTGAAGTGCAGGCAATTACAGTGCCTTTTACCTGTCTCAGTGAACACAGAGTGGGTGTTTATCGTATGTGCAGTGTTCATATATGTTTATAGTATTATTATCAGAATGTGATTGGCATTTGGTAATGGTGTGTGAGCGAAAAATAGTGATTACAACACCGCTGATGTGGCAGTGAAGTGCAGGCAATTACAGTGCCTTTTACCTGCCTCAGTGAACACAGAGTGGGTGTTTATCGTATGTGCAGTGTTCATATATGTTTATAGTATTATTATCAGAATGAGGTTGGCATTTGGTAATGGTGTGTGAGCGAAAAATAGTGATTACAACACCGCTGATGTGGCAGTGAAGTGCAGGTAATTACAGTGCCTTCTACCTGCCTCAGTGAACACAGAGTGGGTGTTTATCGTATGTGCAGTGTTCATATATGTTTATAGTATTATTATCAGAATGAGGTTGGCATTTGGTAATGGTGTATGAGCGAAGGTAATGATGTGTGAGCGAAAAATAGTGATTTTACACCCCTCACTTCTAACGGCACTGCCCGTCCTGTGAAAGTCAACAAAGTCATGAAACCTACATCAATGGAAAGCTGAAGGTTAGTACTTTCTAATGGTACCTTATTTTTTTCTCTAGCTTTATTCTGTGCAGAGTTATTAAGGTTTAAAGGTTTGTTTACATTTGGCTGAAACCCCCGCGGGAGAGGACAGTCAGACCAAAACAATACCCGCGGTTAAAGGGTTAAAAATGAGTGAAATAAAGACACTGAGTGAATGGTTGTGCATTCTGTGTATCCTTTCAGTTACAAATTAAAATGCCTCGGTCCAAGTCTAGCCTGTGCCTAAACAAGATGTGAACAGCAGCGTTATATATTGCACACCGTATTATTTACGGGTAATGTAACATTGGAATGAATGTAATAAAGACATCATGCAAACAACTATGCAGGTACCAGCTATGTGTAATTGTTCTTTTAAGACAAAATGTATTTATGTGCCATTGGACACAAACCAGGACAAACAATCCTAACCTAGTGGACAATGATTGCTTTCAAAAGGACATGAATAAAAAAATAAATAAATAAACTAATAAATATATAAAAGTGAATCACCTAACCAATGATTCACTGAAAATAACTATGCAGGGTGAGAACACCCAAAATAAAAGAAGATAATGCACAACAACTCAAAATTATGAGAGGCAAAGACCCAACCAAGATCTAATGAAGTTCTTTGAACTTGGACATGACCACAGGAATCAATGATCGGACCAAGATGATGGACTCATTCCAGTATTAATAGTCTTTTTTTTTTTTTTTTTACATTGCCACAACATGATTTCAGTTTTATTTATTTATTTTTTTAAAACACTGTTACATGATTTCCTCATTAGGTTGTTATTAAGAATCCAGTGGCAAGTAATTACTGATTTTGTAATACCAGTATACTGAAAGGGAGGTAGTGGAAATGAATGGCTATTATTTAGTTCTGACTTTTTTCACGTTCAACGGAAGGAGTACGAGGAGAAAATTAAACAAAAAAAGGCCTTATCTTATTTGTTTGTGTTGTCACCTATCACCCTCAACACCAACTAATTTTTCTCCATAAGAAGTCCATGCATTTCGCAAGGTTTTTACAGTACCAAATGGTGTCTAATTTTGAGAAACTACTGTATATTAAAAAATACATTTATTTTCTATCAACTAGCTTTAACATGCTGTATTTTGTGTAGCCTTAAAATTTTCAGTTACATATAACAACGCGTAGTATGTTTGAAAATTACCGGGAAAGGAGAGACTTGAACCAGAAATTTTTGCCTCAGGAACTCCCTTGTACAGTATATTAGTTACAAGGAAAAGGATGAGGAAAGCTTGAGACAGAGTGAGATATACATAAGGACATTGCAGCCTGGAGGTGGTTCTGTCATAGGATTCCCCTTCCGAAGAGGAAGCAAGGTGCTGCAAATGATAAATATTACATAATTTGGGACAGTACACATATACAGTACCCCGGTTTGACGATGCAATTGGTTAAGTAAAAACCCATCGTTGGGTGGGGTATCGTACCTCGGGGTAGATTTAACATGTAAATGTATAGGAGGCAATTGGTTAAATAAAAACCCATCGTTGGGTGGGGTATTGTATCTCGGGGTAGATTTAACATGTAAATGTATAGGATGCATTTCTGAGCCTTGGGTTCCCCCCTCAGCCAAGTCCTAAACCCACCTAAATGAGTCCAAAAACAAGTTTAAGGCCAATGTAAATGGCCTAACAGCTGTAAAAGAAGCTAACCTAAGCCTATCACCTAAAATAACTCACTAAAACCAAAAACAAAATCTGAAAATCGTCAAATATATGGCTGGAAAAAAATGTACCCCAAAATGACAATGTTCGCCCTACCTATGGCTAAAACACATTAATCTAAGTCTAAAAACAGTTTATAAATCAACTTAAACACACAATTTTAATCTAAAATATCATCAAAATCGGTAGAAAAAAAATCAAAACCCATCGTTAAACCGGGGTTTGCCCATCGTTAGGCGGCGTATGGTGGCATTTCTATCCCCATCGTTAAGCTGGGGTATCACACCAAGGGGTATTGCATATCGAGGTATGCCTGTACTGTATGTGAAAAATTTTATGGGAACATTAAGTTATTTCTGACAAACACCTTGTTATATAAACTGCAAAGGGCACTAGCCAAAGAATTATTTGAGGTAAAACTTCAGCCATGCAACTGCTAACATACCTGGTAACATCATCCTGGAGAAGTGAGACATCATGGATATAATACAGAACAGCGAGGGAGAGGGCTGGAGACTGGGCATACTTGTCCAGCTGCTTTCTAAGTGGTCGTTCTAGTTCCACCCACCGTACTTTAGGATATGGTTTCTTGCTCATGTAACGAAGCCCAAAGAATTCAGGCTGCAGAAGTGAAAGCAAACAATGCTAAAATATAAAACAAAAACATGTATGGTATACAGTATACAGGGTGATTCAGCAAAGAGTACATTAAATTGGAGTATATACTCCTTGCGCAATTCTAAACAACAATGTCTCTATGGTTAAATGTCAGATTCTGCATAATTTGCAAGTCAAAACACAATTAAGATGTTGTATTAATGAATATGAAAGATGAAGTGAAACCCACATAGGCTTTTGTACTTGTTTATTTACAGACCCCTACAGTGTCCCCCTGTCTGTTACAAGCAAAATGAAATATTCTAATCTGCCCCCATGTGCTTCTAAAGAAGGCAAGCCTGTACGCATCATACCATTGATTGTCTGACCATCCATCCATCCATCATCCAATCCTACATTGCCCCATGAGGAGCATGACACGTTCCAAAATGTCTGGACAGCATTTAACCTACCGCAGCCCAGCAGATTTTTCATCAGTGACCCCCCCCCCCCATCCTGGCAGATTTTCCTAAAGTTTTTTTTTTGACTAAAACCTCAGCTTTTTATGAGAAACATCAAAAATTCAGAGAGAAATTGCTCAGTTGAGTTTAGAAAAACCAATATAGGTAAGCGAACTCTCACCTTGGTACTGTGTTCTCTCAGGCCAGGCTCCAGAGAAGACAATTTCTTGGGAGAGGTAACTATTTCAAACCACTCATTATATGTACATAATTATTTATTTGGTATGAATTTATAAGTAGTACAAGGGTACAGTATATTGGTTTTCACACGATAATATAGGCAATATAAGCAATGCTCGCTCACCAAACACATCAACATATGGCACCTTCCTTTATACGATGTTACCACCTCATCACTTCTGCTTGTTTCTTCCTTTGTCCTCCACCTTGGGAATCACTTCTGCCTTGAATTTAATCATTGGAGAGACAGTGGTGCAACATGTCTTCACTGGCCAGGTCACTGCTAACAGGTGAGTTGCCGAGAAAATGGTGTGTGGGGCGGGAGGGGGGGGTCAGGTGGGGCCAGGCATTATCCCCACCTGGCGATGGGTACAGGAAGGTCTCCCACATATCCCTACCAAAAATCACCTGTGAAACTTGAGAAATGTGCAAATAGCAGACCTTGCAATTGCAAAACGTATGGATACGTTGTCGGGTGTCACCGTGACAAAACGTGGCAACATATCCATACGTCGCTGGGATGCCTCGGGTTAATGTGCTCGCACATGTCACAGACACGTGGCCATAATTCCTCTCTTATTTGAACCTCTGTATCATACACCAACGTCTTTGACCCCTTAGGCAGAAGCCCAAAAGGGGGGAGCATGGTAGCCAGGGAATGGGGGCAGCACTCCCTATCCACCTGTTGGGATAAACAGTATCTGGTTATTCCTTTGATGCTTGGGTAAATTGGGCAGGTGCACAATCATGCATGAACCACATGCGACGCTTTACCCCCAGTGGCACATCTTCAAATAACACTCGCAGAGTCTCCTTGAGGAAGTGCCTGTAAAAATCTCCTATCAACTACTGTACTGTGGTAGCAGAAAAGGGCCAATAATGTAATCTCCAGTAATGCCAGCCTATATGTTTATGGAAAACCTCAACTGGTGTCCTCTACATACTGTTGTATGAGGGTTACCATCCACCCATGTATATGTGTCGTGTTTGTTAAAGGTACCATCTCTTGTGAATGTTACCATACCTGTGAATAAAATACTACTGGTGAGCAGAGGATCAACAGCATGCTGTCATAAATGCCACTGACAGAATTCAAACCGTCGTGGATAATCATCAGGCTCAAAACCTTGGACCTTCTGGTGATGATATGGGTACAGGAGGTTTGTGTGGAAACACCTCTTGACATATGACTGGCACATGCAATACAGCTACAACTGCTTGTGTTTTAGTATGTGAATTTTCCTGTACCAGGTTCAGGATTTTCTCATCTTTGGGGACCATGTGTCAGTTATGGTATCTGCTGTAAATCGACGGGCAGATCCCATTTCCCTCAACCTCCGATCAACAGGGATGAATGTTTGGGGGTTTTGCAGCCTTCGATGTGAATGCCTTTCTTCATACAGTCATACAGCCTATGCAGCATTTCCACCTCCTGACCCTCATACAAGGTGTACATCAGCATGTTCAGCATCTGTGTACTGTTCCATGGTGAAGTGCACTCCGATACGGCACCCGACCTTGCCCTACAGGCGTAAGATAACATACAGTAGTAGAAACAATTAAGAGGTTACAATGTTAGTCAATACCATATTACTTTATCACGTCAGTACAGACTAACGTAACATGTAAGCAACAGCTAATTATGCAAAATGAATAATCAAAAGATTTGTCATTCAAATCAGTACTGTAAATACCTGTAGTGCAAGTATCCTCCTACACAATAAAGATATAGGTCTGGCCTGGGATGCACATCAGACAGTCCACATTACCTCCCCTTCTACCCCCTCCCCACCCCCCTCCCACCCTATCCCCACCATACCTGTCTTTACCTCATTCGGTCGTACACAGTCCGTGTCACATTGCAGCTCTGTACAGTAGTTCATCTGTATCATGATGTACTGCTGTACATAAGACAAGTGTGATAA
Source organism: Coenobita brevimanus (assembly GCF_032717465.1). NCBI lineage: Eukaryota > Metazoa > Arthropoda > Malacostraca > Decapoda > Coenobitidae > Coenobita > Coenobita brevimanus. Next base: position 45,316,467 of record NC_137018.1, read on the forward strand.
ATAATCACAAAAACCTATGCAGGTTTCACTTCAGTTTTCACTCTCATTGACACAACATCTTAAATATATTGTAACAGGTAAACTATGCAGAACTGGATATTTTACCATAAAGACACTGTTGTTCAGAATGACCCATGGAGGTCTTCCTCCAATTTAACATACACTTTGCTGAATCACCCTGTATAAATAAAATTGACACCATGCTTGCTATGCTTCCTCATAATGAATATCAGTATTGGGGTTGGCCATGGTACAGCTGATGTTTTCTATGAACTGGAAGCCAAACAAACTGCCAAAATCAGCTAAATACTTCCCAGCACTTGCTGAGAGAAAAGAAACCTGATGTGTACACTGATCCCTTGGTTAGTACACATCACCGGTGATGAAAGTGGTGCGTGATTATGGAACTGAGCAATAATGAATACACAGAACCTAGAAGATTTATCCTAAATGGTACCGGGCACCCCAAGTGCAAGCCCAAATTTTCCCTTCCAAGACAAATTACTGTAGACCCACTAAATACATACAAACTGTTATGGTAAGTACCAAAAAACATACACAGGCATGGTTTGGTTACTAATTAGTGATGAAAAGAGAACAAAATGGAAGAAATACGTACCACAGAAAGACCTGAGATGGGTTTGAAGCAAGGGGTTCCCTGCAAGGGGATGGAAAGTTAGTGGTATCCACCAACTGGGATTAACTCCTCTAGTAGGGACTATCTCTGAATCCCTCAGGGCCATCAGAAACCAAAGACACTGCATCATCACTGTCGGCAGAAACCAGCTCGGGTGCGATAACGATGTTTTTTAGTTGAAAAACGCGTTACGATGGCAGGAGTACAGATTTTCATCTCGCACTGATAATGAAAACTGCTATACCCAAGTACACTATAACCAAGGGATCACTGTACTATCATTCGTAACAATGAGCCTCACCTTGGACCGTGATTTTCTGTACTTGTGGCCGAATGATTCTTGCCTACTGCGGCACCCACATCAAATGTTTGCAGGCACAGGCAGGAGTTCTGTGTTCAGAGTAACCCACATTACCATACAGTTGTTCTTTCCTGCACCCACTTTCATCCACTAAGGTGACTTGTATGGGTTACAATGATGCAACATCCCTGCCCACACCTGCCTGCACCAGCATGCATTTGGTGATGATTGTGTGGCAACTTACCAAGCTTTTAGCAACATTTTACTATAATGGTGGTACCTCTTGAGTTGATGTTGGCCACCCAACATCAAGTAAAACAATCTGCCAATCCCCAATTTGGCCAAATTAATCGTGGCGGTAGGTGGGGGCGCTCAGCGTCCACTCACTGGATGTAGTGCTGCTCTCGGGTGACTGCCCCTTCCTTTCTTCCTTCCTTCCTCTTCTGTCTTCCTTTCCTTCTTTCTTTCCTCTTCCTTCTGTCTATGAGTGACTCTACACTGAGTGACATGCCAAATGGTTTCCTGTACACCAGGAAACCATTTACTACGCTGGATGGTAACCATATAACCTATTTACATTATCTGTTGGTTTGGAGGGTAATTAAGGCGCTCCAGCCAGACTGAGCCTGCAAAGGTTTATATCCAAGATGTGGTTGGAGTTTATTGCCACGTAATGCCACTTGGTGATGAGTGAGGCTGGTCACTCTCATCTTAAGTATCAGGACCAACTTGCCTAGCTCCAGGCTCCTATGCTCCCCATGGGCCAACACAGGATTAGATGATGGTGATGATGTTTTTATGTTCTTTTTGCCATTCAGTCCACAACACAATACAGTATATCACACAAATATGACATTTAAAGTTCCATTGTGATCTACAAAGTTGTTCTGCTAGTTCCTTCCATTTCACATTATAAATTATAAGGGAAAAGTTGTAATATTTTGGAACACATCCCAGACCTATAACAAGGACCACCTGTACACCTGTCACCATTATATCCATACCTGGTGCAGGGAGAGGCGTTGGCAGACATTGTGAAGGCAGTCCTGTCCAGTAGAGTCAGCTGAGAGGGTACACTCAAGGGTGGTCTTGTCCAAGAGCTCAACGCTGATCACCAGCACATTACGAGACAGCACATTGTACTGCCGAGTCTTGCGTAGCCGCAGCTTGAACGGCATCTTAGCCTGAAAGGAGACTGTTCAATGATAGTGAAACATGATGATAAAAGTTGGATCCTCATTCTGCCTAAATTCACTAGATCAAAAAGTCTGCAAAGTGGGAGCTTCTGAAATTCTTTTTAGAGATTCCATTGGATCATACAATGAGATAATTACTTACCACGATTACCAGGTATAAATCTCCACTGACTATGTAAGGTACTTCATATTAAATACACAACTAGTTGACTAAAAGTAGCTATGTGTCTATTTTGGACTTCAGTAGATACATCACACATTAGTGGAGGTTCCCAGAAACTCTATACTTTTCATACAACTGACTGGTGTCTGTCTGACACTAAAGGAGACTTGTGTTAGTCAGAAGACTTTTTGTTTTTTTCTTCTAACATCAACTAACATTAAGCTTGGATGACATACCAATCTGTAGAGGTTAGAAACAATCTCAACGACCTTTCAGACCAGGAACGTCTTTGTTCTATGCTGCTAGCTCCAAACAAATTTATTCAGCTTCCTCAAGATGTTCCTGGCCCGTACAGGTAAACGTATATTTACAAACACTGATAATGAACAACTTATTATTTACAAACAGTACTATGTTACAGAACTTACAAATGCACAGCATTATACAGCTGAAAAAAAAAATAATAATAATAATAATACAGTAAACCCTCTCTAATTCAAACCCGAATAATTTGGAAATTGGTTAGTTTGGATCTTTTTTGACCACCAGACAAATAATTTTAATTTGAATAGAAATTCAAATTAAGTGAGACAAGTCTGATAAGGGTTCCAGTGATAAGTGCATGTGAACAGTTTTTGTAGTAATAAGTGTAGAAATAAATGTAATTTTTAAGAACTGTACAGTACCTGCGGTACAGTTAAGTGTACCGTACTCTACTACTGTCTTGCAAGAGTTCATTATCAAGGTTTGGCACTATTTTATTTATTGTACTGTGTACTCTTTGAGTATAAAGTAATAATATACTGTACTGATCAATGTTTTTGTGAAAAAGCCATGTTTTAGTGAGCATGGGCGTGATTTGGGGATAGGGGCAAACATGAGCTCCAATAATTCGGATTTTTGGATAATTTGACATAGGGTTCCCCCCAGTTAATCCGAATTATAGAGGGTTTACTATAATAATAATGGACCTGGTATATTGTATGCAATGTAAGGAACAGCAGTGGAGATATAACATTTACACTGGTTTTTGTGACGGTCATCATTTATATTTTTCTGTTCTTTAGACACCCTGGGACATCCAAGCTGGTTGGCATCCAGCTTTAACCCCTGCCAGACTGATTCTTTGTAAGGAGGGTTACCTCCACTGAGTCACTGACTTATACAGAATGTAAACTGTATCTCATAAGAGGAGTGCAGCTTGACATATGCATACCTTTACTGTGCCTCATACGAGGTCTGCGCTCAGCCCAGGTTAAATGCATCAAGGCTTCCAGCTTTAAATGCACAGCCATTCTCTGAATGCTCCAGGGCATCCAGTTTTAAATGCATAAACATTCTACAGATGCCCTGGGAAAACCAGCTACAGTATCCAGCTTTAAATAAATAACCATTTTTTGAATGCCCTGAGGAATCCAACTTTAAAAGCACAACCATTTTCTGGATGTCCTGGGCCAACCAAGCTTTAAATGCACAACTATCTGGATGCTCTGGAGCATTATAACACAAAGGGTTGGAAAAAGAAAAAAAGAAAAAAAAAAAAAAAGAAAAAAAAAAAGGGGAGGGGGGGGGCTTGCTGAGCTGGAGAGTGGAATGAGAAAGTGCTAATATGAAAAAGCAAAGTTATTAGCTGTCTAAATTTTATACGTAGCAACAGTTATTCTTCAGTGGTTATAGGAACCCTGAATAAGTAAACATTTAGGGTCATATTATTCTACCTGTAGAGGTGTATGGTATGTAGGAGGACTGCTGGGCCTTGATAGCAGGCTGTGAAGCCTATGCCCAGAGTCGAACACACACACACACACACACACACACACACACACACACACACAAATGAGACCATGAAAAGGAGGGCAAACCCCAAACTTAGGCCTATATCTTACTGCAACACAGGAAGGAAATGAAAGAAGTGTTGACTTTCTACTTCATTTATAATTATGTAAAGGCGAATGTATTCCAAACATGTTCTATGCCCACAGTTGTTTCAGAATTGACCATCATAAGTCAGGGAACTGCTGACACCTTTGCATACCCACTTGTAATAAAAGTCAACACGGTACTTACTGCTGTACAAGATATGGTAAATTACGCAGACACTGAGAAAGGCAGGTTACACACCTATATCATGTAATGCTGGTGGTGGAGGCTATTAAGTAAAGGTGAGGTGGCATGGTTGATGACACTTCACCCAACTTATGCTCACTCCCTCTTGTACCTCATTTGTGGTAGCTATTCCACCTGAAATGCAATGAACAACTATAGCAAAATGCTGGAGGATTAGCAATGCAGTGTTAGTGAAATGGATAGCTGGAAAAGCTGAAAGTATACTGGTTAGTGGTAATAGAGGAGGAACAAGGAGCCCACAGGCATTAGTACCGGATTCAAATAAAATGTAATACCGGTACTGGTAATTTCAGTCTCCTCTCTGAATAAACCCTTGCCTTTTTGTAGAGATGTTTTCACAAACTTCTTGAAAGTGCAACTGTATACTGGTATTAACTACAAATTTCAATCAAGAAATGAAAATCCTGGTTCCTCAAAAGATCATCATCATCCAAGCCTCTTTTCCCTCCTATAGCTTGGGTATGGTAAGGTCCAGACAGCAAGGAAAAACCTGATGAGAAACTAAGCAAAGGTCTGCCAACTGGATGTATCACACACACTGTTACTAACCATTCACACCCCAGGTTTCTGACTATACCTCACATGTATACAGTTCTCTGCTTTTGTGCTTCATACCACTCATCAACTAGTCAATCCCACAGGTAGTACATCCTTCCAGGGGAGAGGGGGATAAATCAATAATCAATGACCAAAAGGATTGAGCTCTGGAAATGAAAGAACTGGTCTTGAAAGGAAGAAATGGCTAGCCTTATGAGTCATCAATCCTGGGTTTGGATGGGGCAGCGCCCTACTGTCACACCCATTGTTGAGGTCAGACAACAACTGATGACCAAACAAAAAACCAGCTTCAGGTAATATGGGACAATGAACATGAATAAGAATCTCGTCACTGGATTTTAATTTTAAGACCTTACAATATCGACATTACTGCTGAAGTGATTCAACAACTGCTGACCAAACATAATTCTAATTTCAGTCAATAGCAGCCATGCAATCTGTATTATAACCATTATTCTAAGACATTTTGGTCTCTGCATTTTAAATTTAAGACTGTTCAATATGGACATAAGTGTTAAGGAATTACTGACCAAACTTATTTCTAGTTTAATTCAACAGCTGATATAAATTTTGAATTATGACGACCAGTATAAGAAGCCAGTGATGGTGGGTTTCCGATTCTAAGACTAAGTATGGTACAGAATCCAGCAGTCTTGAGTTCAGACAACAATATAGTTTAGTCACTGATTACATTCCCATAACTTACTAACCAGCTTCCTACCAGTCATGTTGTTTAAAAATTCTTCATTGATTGTAGTGCTTTCTTTAATCTGTAATTACATCAGCTTTCATAATATCAGTGTACATAGTTTTTAATCTAGTCTTTATAATTGTAGCTGTCAAATGAGGAAATAAGGAGAGTAACAAAAATAATACAGTACATTGGCCAGCATACAATTTAATTCATGTTACACATTATAATATACGAAGTTATGAAAAGTAAGTCTTTCTTTTACCTTTCTCTTCTATAATTACATGTGATTTTCTTGATTAATATAAGCATGTCAATAACGGTAGTTGCTAGTTCACTGAAAGCAATTATAAGAAATAGGGAAGTGAGCTTGGAAGTAAAGAAGTTGCTGCATGACAGTATTGTGATCCCCACTCTAACATATGGAAGCAAAGCTTCCACTCCGTTGGATGGACGCAGGTCAAGAGTGAAAGCCATGGAAATGAGCTATATGAGAGGAGCTTGTGGAATTACATGGAGCGTCAGACTGACAAATGAGAAAGTGAAGGAGCGAGTCAGACTGACAAATGAGAAAGTGAAGGAGCATTGTGGTGTGGATGCGACAGAAGGCATTAAAAGACAGAGAGAGAGAGAGAGAAAGAAAGAAAGAGAGAGAGAGAGAGAGAGAGAGAGAGAGAGAGAGAGAGAGAGGGGGGGGTAAGTTGAGGGGAGGGAAGAGAAACGATTGGGGATAGGGCGACGTGGAGGCGATTCATTTGTGGCCATCCCTTACGAGATTAAGGCATCCGGCTATAGACAGACCACCCCCCTGAAGGGGTAGGGGTCAACTGTGACAAAAATCTCTTTAAAAAAAAAAAAAAAAAAAAAAAAAAAAAAAAAGCCCTAGGTTAGTGTTGTTCAATAGATCAGGTTGTGACAGTTTTTGAATAAGAATGGTTAATACTGTACTGTACTTGAAACAAATCATAAGCTGGAAAGACTTGAGGAGAAACAAATATCTCTGTTACAGAAATGCTTACTGTTTATAAGCATGTGCCAGATTCATTCATCTACAGTGTCTGTGCACAATGTGAGAAGTGTGGTAGGAATAGTATGATAAAAGTATTAAAGAATCAACCTCTCATCACCAGGAAAAAAGAAAGAAAAAAAAATTGCGGCTACTGAACAGCATGCTCTCACTTTAATGAGGATGTTAAAAAAAAAAAAAAAAATGTATGACAGCTATACTGAAAATTTTTATTCTATCTATCTATCTATTGCCAGACACCTCAATCCCGTTTGGGGTGGCCACAAACAAATCGCCTCCAAGTCGCCCTGTCCCCCGCCATTTCACTCCCCTGCTCCCAACTCACACCCCCCTCTCTCATAAACCTCTCCACCCCATCCCTCCATCTCATCCTCGGCCTCCCCCTCCCTCTCCCCCCCTCCACCTCACTCACATACACTCTCTTCGTCAGTCTTTCACCCTCCATCCTCTCCACATGGCCAAACCACATCAGTGTGTTCCTCATAACGCTTCCTATCACATCCACATCAACACCACAGCGCTCCTTTATATCCTCATTCGTCAGCCTGTCTCTCCATGTGACTCCACAGGCTCCTCTTAAATAACTCATTTCCACTGCTCTAACTCTTGACTTGTGTCCTTCCAACAACGTCCAAGCTTCACTTCCGTACGTTAAAGTTGGTATCACAATACTGTCATGTAGTAACTTTTTCACTTCCATGCTCACTTCCCTGTTTCTTATCACTGCTTTCAAGGAACCAGCAACCTTTCTTCCCTGCTGTACCCTTTCAAGCACTTCACCCTCCAAACCTCCATCCTTACTCATCACACTACCCAAGTACTTAAACGTACTCACATTTTCCAATTCCTCACCATCCAACCTCGCTGTACATTCACTGACTTCACTTCTATGATTTTCAAATAATTTTGGGCACTGAATTAAAAAATGAAACCACCTTTCTCTATCATGTAACATTTTTTCACACAACACTTTTTTAGTTTTCAATTATATATTTTTTTCACCATTTTGTATTATATAATGATTTATCTATCCTATCTATGGCCAGACACCATAATCCTGTGAGGGATGTGGTAATTTGTCTTTGAGTTAGTGGTTTTACAGGGAGGGTCACTGACCCTCTGCCAACCCACTTGCTGACATGCAGGGAACATGTATGGTTTAGTTATATGGTTACCACCCAGCACTGTAAATGGTTTCCTCGCTTACAGGAAAGCCACAAGAAAAGGAAAGAAGAGCAATAAAAAGTGACAGGAAACATGGGATATGAAACAGGAAGAGAGAAGGCAGACACAGAAAAAGAATGATAAAGTGAAAGAAGAAGCAGGCAGCATTACATCGTGAGTGGATGACAGTTGCCACCACCTGCCACCAACATATGGATATTTTAATACAATGATAATACTGTATAAGTAAATTTAGTAGTTTCTAATACAGTAATCCCTTGATTATCCAACATAAAAGAACCTAATGCATGACCCGATACAGGCAATGTCCAGATATGGAGCAACATCCTTGACTGTACCCATACCCTACCTACCATATATCTATACCCAACCTATGTGTACAGTACCCCACCTGATTTTGGCAGTGTTCTGTGGTCTTTTGGCTGTTTTAGATCCCAAAACAATGTAATCATTGAGAAAAAAAAAAAAAAAAAAAAAAATGACCAGCCGGCCAGGCAACATTTACCATTCGGTAGGGAGGCAGATGGCCATTTTTGCTCAGCTGATGGTAGGTTCTATTACCAGCACACAGCTGAAGAGGCTGACCGAGCAACTTTGACCGTTCAGTGAGGAGGTGGGTGGCCATTTTTGCTCAGCTGGTGGGTTAAGGTCTATTACAAGCATGCAGCTCAAGAGGCCGGCCGGGCGACTCTGACCGTACGTTGAGGAGGCAGACAGCCATTTTTGCTCAGCTGGAGGGTTAGGATCTAATGCCAATGCGCAGCCAGGGAGGCCACCTGGCCGTCCAACCGATTATCAAAATTTGTAGGCTGCTCAACTTGCCATGTCAGAAACTTTATGTTCAGATATGGACAAAGAAATCTGGACACTGAAATAAGAGCCAACACCTAACATTAGGATACAGAGCATGTTCGGATAATCGAGGGGTTACTGTACAAACGACTGGCCACCAAACGGTTTGGGGGCAAAAAAATGGGAAGTTTACAAAGACTTGAGAAGTTACCGTTGATGCCAGCAAATAAGTCGACATTTAAAGCATAAAAAAACACTCTCAAAAACTTGGGATCAACTAATACCTCGAGCATAAAGTTGTCTATACATGGCAGAGACAAAAATATTGCTGTGGTATATACCGAAGGGGAGCCTCTATGGTACAGTGGTAAAGTGCACGTTTTCGTACACTGAGGAACGAGGGTTCGCGCCCCGCCAGGGTAATAAACTTTGGGAGCGTTCTTAAGGCCACGTACTGCATTGGCAGACACAAGGGGTGCTGTGGTTGAACCAGTGTCGCTTACTATAAAGTATGCTTGCACCCAGTCAGCTTGCGCAGGCCAATTACACTTGGGTCATAGACTACACATATATCCAAAGCCATTCCAACACTACAATTACACTTACAAGCACTTCTCACCCTACATACAATCTCTATTAGACAGCCTAAGCCACTTGGTAGAGAAACATTGGCTGTATCGTCCCCACTTCGGTCGGGATAGGCTGGTCCTGCAGTGGACACACAAACGGCTGATGAGATGAGATGAGAGAGATATACCGAAGGAGGGAAGTGACACTACCAGGGCTCATGTTTGGCGAGCCACAGCTCGCAAATGCGAGTATTTTTTCCCTTCGGCGAACAAATTTTACATGCAGGTCGCCTTTGGCGAGGAGAAAATACATCCACTTTGGCGAGGAGTAAACTACAAAATAAATCTCACTTAAATGAACAAAACATGTGATCAATTATTAAGTCTTTCTTTGTCGCCATTGTGAATGTTTAAAACCTCATTATATGATTCTAATCATCACAATGTGTAAATAAATATATTTATTGCTCGTACAATATTTCGGCTCGTAGTCAGTTTGGCTATTAAAAATTTGTTTGGCTCGTAAATCTGAAACCTTTGGAGCCAAATGGCTTGCAACCATCGGCAGTTAGCAAGAGCCCTGACTACCAGCAGGCCCACAGCCATATGGTAGTCTACTAATTCGATTATGCTAGTCTTGTACTGCAGCTTTAATATAAAGTGTTATATGTACAGTACTACTCCTTACCTGGTTAATTTTTGTAGCCAAGACAAAACTTTATTAAAAACAAGTCATGGTTACTGGTAATTACCAGTGTTTACACCTAAAATGTGAGGAGTATCCTATGCCGTGCACCATTCCATGAATGTAAACAAACACCAACTGGGTAACGGCTATTCAAGAAGGTGAATCTGACATGCTATTACCGTAGGTCTTCCATGGAGAGACTATATGCGTTTTGAACAGTTTTGCTACGGTGATCGGTTGCACACCACATTTGTAACAGTCATGTAATGAAAATTCTACCCTAATAATTGAAAATTTTATACAGTATTTCCGCTAACAAAGATAATATGGAAAGAAAGGCTGAGTTGTAGAAATTGCCAGTATGGGAACTACCATAGTGGAGTCCAACATGGACAGTTGATGCAAGGCCAATATCTCCAACAACTGGTAGTTTCTGTCCAACAAATAACTGTAACTTGCCACTTCCATCAGATGTTAACAAAGATACAATAATTACCATAACCAAAATTGCTGGTATCCATTCATCCACCATCCAATCCTACTGCATGTCACCCCATAAGAAACGTACGAGCCCGGGGCTAGGCAAGTTGGTCCTGACATTTAAGACGAAAGTGACCAGCCTTACTCATCCCTGAGTGGCATTATGTGAGCAATATGCCTCAATCACCCTTTGGATATAAACCTACACCAGCTCAATCCAACTGGAGCGCCTTAATTATTCACTAAACCACCAGGTGCCATAATCTGGTTATATGGTTACCACCCAGCATAGTAAATGGTTTTCTGGTGTACAGGAATTCTTACATATAAAACTTTCAAAGAATTAAGACTGTAACACATAGGTGTTATGTCTTCGTTGTCCACAATTCTCATTAGTCTACTAACAAACAGCCAGCCAACTACCACTAACAAATTCCTGACAGTCAGATGGAATTTGTGCTGCCTTATTTGGGGAGTCAACTTATCTGGTGAATATAAGCCTAAACCTGAATTACATCTCAGATTTTTAGGGGTCAACGTACAAGGTACGACGTCTTATGCAGTACTGTACTATACTGTATACTGTATTTGAGTCGTGGATTATATCGATTGTGGTAGGTGGTGGCGACCATCATCCACTCACTTGATGTAGTGCTGCCTACTTCTTCCTTAGCCTTTATCATTCTGTTTCTGTGCCTGCCCTCCTCTCTTCCTATTTCTCCCATCTTTCCTGTCACTTCTTATTGTTTTTCTTTCCTTTACAGGTGGCTTTACATCGAGTGACAAGCCAAATGGTTTCCCGTAAGCCAAGAAACCATTTACAACGCTGGGCGGTAATCATATAACCAAACCATACGTGCTCCCTACGTGTCAACAAGTGGGTTGGTGGAGGGTTAGTGCCCCTCCCCGTAAAACAAATAACTCAAAGTCAAATGGCGACCCCTTACAGGATTATGGCATCTGGCAATAGATAGATAGATAGACAGACAAATTATATCATACTGTTTCCTTTACGTGTACAGTGTATGTTTAAAAAAATTATATTGATTAAATATTGTTATTTTCAATCAATTTACAACAATATTGTATACACTGATTGAAATTTATAACTTGCTATATTTTAATTACATTTCTTTTTAATTATGTATTAAAATGTGATGGAAACATTATAAATGTATTTTTTCTTGTATTCATAAGTGCAACAAAAAATAAGTGCAGTACTCAAAATCAAAACAATTCTTAATGACTTAAATTTTGCAGACCTGTGTGACTTATATACAGTATCCTGTCAACTATAAGATGGGTTCAATGGGGATAAGTTTTGGGACAAAGGTAACCCACCCAACAAAGTCTAAAAACAAGTTTCCAACTCACCTCAGCTGGCAGCTATTTCACTTCACTTGCCTGTTACCACCAAAAGTCTACAAATCTGTTTCCAACTCGCCTAATCCAGTACCATAGCTACCATACTTCACTTCACTTGCTGCCTGAACTCTTAACTCCACACTACTGTTCCATCGCTGACAACGACACACCCAATAATGACCAAGTTCAAAGGCCATCTTGGAACAGGCAAATGACTGTAAGCTTGCATGTTGGTGATCAAATGAGTGAAAATAGTTACTGTACAACGTTGGGTCTGGTTAGTACTTGGATGGGTGACCGCCTGGGAACACCAGATGCTGTTGGCATTCCTACGTGGCAAGTGGGGTTGGTGGAGGATTAGTGCCCCTCCCTGTAAAACAATTAACTCTAAGCCCTTGACCACCCCGTTTGGGATACATGGCGTCTGGCAATGAATGAATGAATGAAACATCGATCAGCATAGCTTCACACAGAATCATAATGACTGTATAACCAAAATTGCTCTTGTAAACTTAAAAAAAAAAAGCCTATGTTTATTGTCATCCTAGGAGTGATTCATTGCATAACAAGGGTCTGCTGTAATAACAATTATATAAAAAAAAAAATCTACCAGATTTCCTTCTTACCCACAAACCCTACCCTCTTTTTTTGGTGAGAAAAAAAAGAAGAAGAAGAAAAAAAAAGTACTATCTAAAACTGCATTTTCTTAACCCACAGACACACCAATGACGACCTGAGTAGTCGTGCATTTGTCAACCTCTCACGTCAGTATGAAGACTTTGCCTGTCAGCCGATGTAATCGTTTTCGTTTTTAAAGGCTCCAACATGCTTGCATGTGTCAGCCTTGGTCACCTAATGGCGGCTCTCCACGCTGCACAATCCATTGCAGCCTCCCTGTTCAGTCCCTTGAACCTGAGGTCACACTTAATGACCTCGTCCCATGTCTTTCTTGGTCTAATCTCTAAAGAAATATTAAGGAAGCTGTCATTTTTGTTGGATGACAGGCAAAAGTGGGCAGAGCTAAGCCTGCCACAGCTGGTGCGTGCGTGCTTACTTGTTCTGCTCAGCTCAGTGTGGTGTGAGGTTCCTTAGAGGTAGGATGTACACCTCTTGACCTCCCGCTGAACACTTATGCTCTTTTTTTCTTGCGTATATATGCGGCGTTATTATTTTAAAAAGTACAACAAACAATGCATTACTGGAAACGAAATTTATTCTGCTGCGTATTGAAGCAAAAAATATAATTACAGTAGAACCTCTTTAGTACGGACCCCTTTAATCCGGACTTCTGTTAATCCGGACAAAACTTAAAAATAATAAGCTCCAAAAATATGTTGAAAGTACTTCTAAAGGCATTTTCAGTATCGGCGCGGAAAGCGATCGTCATTCATTTAGTCTCGGATCACGCTAGGTCGCTACATGGGCGCCTGTTTAAACACACGCTAGCATTCGTTCCATCAACTAGTTCACCAACCATTTATATTTTTACGCTGTTTTTCAAAAGTTAATCCTCCTTACCATGCCCCTTAATGCAAGTGTAGCTTCTGCAATGAATAAAGGTGTTAAAAGGAGGAGTTTGCTTACACAAAAATGGGTCAGAATATTCTACAGTGTTACTGTAGGTTATTTTTTGTACTTAAATGTGCTTTACTTGTACATCAAACATTAGCTTTTTGCCCATATGGGCATTATCAATATGCCAAAGATGACAATGTATTTTTTGCCTACATAAATTTATTTTTATTCCAAATATTACAGTTAATTAATTACAGTAATCCCTCTAATATCCGAACGCCCAATATCCGAACATCCCCACTAACCGGACATAATCCTCCTGGGATCCAATATTCCCAAAATGGGCCAAAAACTGCAAAAAATTCGAAAAAAATCTGACTTTTTTTCCCTCCCATAATTTGAAATTCCTACTGGCGCCAAACAGCTGTTACACCATGGGCCCTTCACCCCTTCCTTCCTCCCCCTCCCCCCTCCCCTGTCAGGTTGCCATTTGGTATTTTTCATTACCAAGTGTGGGCCAATTTGGTAATGAAAAATTCGTTTGGTAATGCATTAGAATAATGCATTACCAAATGGATTTTTCACATGTATGAGGATACACAGGATGGAGATGGTGGATTGTTTGCTCTCTCTGATTAATCTGCTACCCTACATAGTGTGAAAATAATCAACATGGTGTTAGTTATAAGGAGAGTGATTACATGTATTTCCACTTGTATATATAATTAGTGAAGAATATATGCTAGCTTTACGAATTTGGTAATGAAAAGTTATATTTGACAATGAAAGTTGAGGAGATTGGTAATGTGGCTGTTGCGATCTGGCAACTCTGTTACCCCACCAACATCAACAGTCACAGCTTAACTCCGATGGAGAGCAGATACTCATAACAGTGCAAGCCACAGGTGCTTGTTTTTTGTGAATAAACAGTGAATAAACTGCAATACCTTGCCACTAGAACACACAGGAATTTACAGTGTTGTGCAGTGTTAAGAAATCAGAATTTAGAGTGCAGAGGATTAACTGTGGACTGCAAACTGGCGGTTCAAACCAGTCCAAGACCAAGGGACTTGTAAGTACCCAGAATGTTTAATATTGTATAAACTCACCTCTAAAACCTCATTTTATGGTTCTTTTGCATTTATTTCAGTCTTTTATGTCCCTTATTGGTGTGATTTGGGTCTTAAATAGGTGCTATGCATGTCCAGAGGGAGTTGTATAGGTGTTTTTCAGAGTTAGGGTCCGTAAGTACTAGTCCATAAGCTGGGGCCCAATATCCGGACAGGACCACTATCCGGACCTGCCTATGGCTCTATTGATCCGGATATTGGAGGGGTTACTGTAATTTATTTTTTTGCCTACACGGGCCTTAGTCACTTACTACAATTTAAAATGTAGGCTGGTTTCTTGTCATGGCCATACCTGTAAATTATGCAATACAAAACTATCTTACATGATTAGTTTTGTTATTTTAGTACCGGTATCCTTTCATCTTTTGCAGTTACGTAGGGTTGACATATGCCACATATGTTAATAATTAACAAACATACCATATGTAGATAGAGTTTGTATGAACTTAAGATTACCCTGATGGTCCGGACAATCTGCTAATTCGGACAACCCTTCCCCCCATATAGTCCGGATGAGAGAGGTTCTACTGTACTTCTTGAATAGTTTTTTTTTGACGAATATTTTTTTAAAGGACAGTGTAAAACGTTAGCATGTCTGCTAACTTCTACTCATTTTTGCATTTTATTTTTTATATATTGTCTTTTTCGACAATTTACGACAGAGCAAAACCCTTCATCTTCAAAAAGAGACCAAAGTGGCCTTTCTATGATGAATCGGAATTTTCCTACGAGCGTCAGAAGTAAATTATCTGTACTCGACTGTTCTGAAAGCTCTCAAGAGAAAGTTACATGTGCAGCCAGAATTTACGCTCCTCCTTTTACAGGATAGGGTTAATAATGCATATCATCCTAGGAAATGTAATCATTATTGGAAAAAATTAACATACTGGGCAAAAATAAAATCAGCATGGTATTCCTATTAGTGTTGTGATATGTAAGATTTCAAAAATAATATTCAGCAGAAGCCACGATTGGAATTCAAGCAGCTATACTGAAGTGTTTTCTGTTTATAGCAAAGCATTTGCTACCAGTCTTCTCCAACACTGCTGTCACAAATGACCCCTGAAGGTAATAATGATTCCTTCGGGGAAATTAATTATCTCAATGGGGGAAGAGAGGGAGTTAATTTCGAGCAAAAGAGTCACAAAAGAAAAGTGTCAGCAAATGGTGATATATAACCAGAAATTAAAATAATGTACCATACTTGAATTCTAGTTGCTGCTTCTGCTAAATAATTACTGATTTCTTATAGAAATTAAGTTGAAAGTTAACACCTTAAAAAAATATATACATATATATATATATATATATATATATATATATATGGTAAATTTTTACAAGTGGACAATACATCCCCCAGGTAGTGCAATATATTTTTCTGGCAGTTTTTGATGCGATTCGAATGTTTCTGACCTTCATTTTTGTTGGAAATGACCCTCACCGAACACAATAAAACTAACCAAACCAAACCCAACATACCTAACCTATCTTAGGTGAGTAATAATCAATTTCCGAATGGGGTAATGGGGGTTATTTGTGATCCTTAGGGACTCTACTATATGATAATGGTGCTAAAATTCCAAAACTGCATATTGTCTACTTGTAAAATAATACCATATATATATATATATATATATATATAGATGATGTACTGAGCTTCTGAAGAAAATAAACTTACAACGGGAAAATGCACTAATACAAACTGCCAAAACCTAAAAAGGTTACACTTCCTGTATATACGATAACTTACTTGTCCAGCAAAATGGCATTACTGAGATGATGCACTTACAGTCTAACCAAAAAGTATGCTGCATTAGCAAAACTATTTTCAGTACTACGTATACTGCCCACAAAGAAAGGGTAGCTATGCCATCATGATATTAGGAAAGGACCTGAGGGATCAAACCTCATAATCTGTAACATTTCTTTGTTTGGCTGACATTACGATTGAAGCAGGCACTATTGAAACATGTGCTGATGAGTTACTGCTGCAAATAATATACCCAGTGAGTAATAATAGTAAGGCAAACAACTGCCAACAATCAGTGCAATATCACCGCTAAACACAACACACCATCCCACATCACCTCCCGGCCTTAATTATCCGTCTATTGTTGCCCTGGCGCCACTGCAGGCAGGCTCAAAGGCGTGGGATACCCTACTGAGGTTCTAGTTTTCCCCTGACAGGTGTAAGGCAGGTGTGGCCAGGGATAAGGCAGGTGAGACCAGGTGTAAGGCAGACAAGCAAATGAGGGTGTTGTAACGTCTCTTTCAAAACATACTTGTAAAGGCAAAATATGGCCGATGGGCACCTAAAATTCCAATTCCTCTTCTTCTTTGGCCTCGCTTGTTTTATTCCTGAGGCACAAGGGGCAGTAACGTGGCGCTGGCTGCATTCCCCGTGACGCAGTGAAGCTACAGTTGGCGGTAACAACCCTCCTCCACGCCGTCACAACTTCAACTACGCCCCAGCCAAGCTCGCATCTTTATACAAATTTGATAGCCCGTGTTCTTGTATGTTAAGTTCGTAATATTTTTATTAATCTAATAATTTTGATACATGTCATGAATGAATGACAACTTAATAAGCACTAAACTATCCATTAGTCAGTTATGCCAATACAGAAAGCTGTATGTGGCAGTTCCTTTAAAGTGGAGGAACGGAATTTAGACTAAAATAGATTAAAAAAAGAAAAGAAAAGACCGATACCAAGTACTAGAATGCTATATAAGATGCAAAGGAAGTCCTACAGTCAGAGCAAATGATCATGCTGACAAAATCAAGCAATGGTCAAGAAAGTAGCCTTGATTTCGGAGCCCTCAGGGTCTTCAGTAGAGGCTCTCTATTATATTATCGAAGTTATTTGTGATAAACGGAGTGCCTAGAGCTATTTCTCACCAAGCCACTAGTCGACACGTTTAAGAGTGCTTTCCTCAGTGCCAAAGGTATCCTCTCTGACAGCGATAAGCATTATTATAAGGAAAATCATTCCCATTTCCAAGGCTAAAAGAATTTCATGTAGGCTAGCCACAACTTGTATTTATTTATCTGTTTATTTTGTGGCGTGCTTTGTCACACACACACACACACACACACACCCACACAGCAGGGAAGGGGCTATGATTTTTGAAATACAGCATAGTGCCCCTTCGAATGTCCAGCCACCTCCACCAGGGATTCAGCATAGTGCCCCCGTGAACTCCCAGACACCCCCACAAGGACGGAGCAGCAGCAGCAGCACACTGAGACTCGGTGCGACAACGGCCTTAGGCAGCTCGGCCCGCACGCCCTTATGATCCGGAGCCTGCCCGCCGTCGCCATAGCAGGAATCCTGCACTACCTTCCGGGCGAGCCTTCACCAACTATCTGGGCGAGGTTCTTCACTTTTTGTACAAATTATGTAAATCTATCTATCTATCTATTGCCAGACGCCTCAATCCCGTTTGGGGTGGCCACAAACAAATCGCCTCCAAGTCGCCCTGTCCCCCGCCATTTCACTACCCTGCTCCCAACTCACACCCCCCTCTCTCATATACCTCTCCACCCCATCCCTCCATCTCATCCTCGGTCTCCCCCTCCCTCTTCCACCCTCCACCTCACTCACATACACTCTCTTCGTCAGTCTTTCACCCTCCATCCTCTCCACATGGCCAAACCACCTCAGTGTGTTCCTCACAACGCTTCCTATCACATCCACATCAACACCACAACGCTCCTTTATATCCTCATTCGTCAGCCTGTCTCTCCACGTGACTCCACAAGCTCCTCTTAAATAACTCATTTCCACTGCTCTCACTCTTGACTTGTGTCCTTCCAACAACGTCCAAGCTTCACTTCCGTACGTTAGAGTTGGTATCACAATACTGTCATGTAGTAACTTTTTTACTTCCATGCTCACTTCCCTGTTTCTTATCACTGCTTTCAAGGAACCAGCAACCTTTCTTCCCTGCTGTACCCTTTCAAGCACTTCACCCTCCAAACCTCCATCCTTACTCATCACACTACCCAAATACTTAAACGTACTCACATTTTCCAATTCCTCACCATCCAACCTCGCTATACATTCACTGACTTCACCTCTCTCAAAGACCATCACTTTACTCTTCCCTACATTCACCTTTAGGTTCCGTTTCTTACACACTCTCTCAAACTCATCCACCAAGCCTTGCAGCTCCCCTTCATCTTCACTCAACAACACAGTATCATCTGCAAACAACAGTACAGGGAGTTTCCAAACACTATCCTCTCTCACCAGGGCCACTCCAACATCCACTACCCTACCTTGTACCTCTTTTATTACCCCATCCATGTACAGATTGAACAACCATGGAGACATGACACATCCCTGTTTCAAACCAACTTTCAAAGAGAGAAAATTCACTTAGTTCACCATCCACACGCACTGCAGCCTTAGCACCATCATACATACTCTTCACAGCATTCAACAACTTCCCATCTACTCCATATATTCTTAACACTTTCCACAATCCTTGTCTATCCACCCTGTCATATGCTTTCTCCAAATCCATGAAAGCCGCATACAACTTCTTTCCCTTCTCTAGAAACTTTTCCACTAAAGATCTAAGAATGAATATCTGATCTACACAACCTCTTCCCTTCCTAAAGCCTCCCTGTTCTTCTCCAACTAATTTCTCTGTTCTTTCTCTAACTCTGTCTATAAGTATCCTACCATACACTTTTCCTATTATACTAAGAAGACAAATGCCCCTATGATTACCACACACTTCTTTTTCCCCTTTTCCTTTGTACAAGGGAATAATTATACCTGACTTCCAATCCTCCGGGACCCTACCTTCCTCCCAGGCCAATCTGCACATCTTCCACATCCATTCTACTACTATATCTCCCCCATGCTTCAGCATCTCACCACACACTCCATCAATTCCTGGGGCTTTCCCCGATTTAACTTTCTTCATTGCTTCCACAACCTCTATCCTACTGATTTCTACCTGTCTTCTCACCTCCCTCCTTCTCCCAGCCATTCCCCAGCCACTTATACTCGCATTACTTCCATCCTCTACGTTCAACAATTCCTTAAAGTGTTCTCTCCATCTGCTCACTTTTTCTCCCTTCTCCACTAGTAATCTACCATGTTTATCTTTCACTCCCCTGCTAACTTCACTTCCACCCTGTCTTACTCTTTTCACTTCTCTCCAGAACATTTTCTTACAGTCCCTCCACTTTACACTCAAATTCCTTCCAAATTCCTGATCCACTCTCTTCTTACTCTCTCTTACTAATCTTTTCACCTCTCTCTTCCTTTCCACATATAACTCTCTCTTCTGCCTCTCAACTTCTTCCACGCCCCTATTTCTCATCCATTCATTGTATGCTTTCTTCTTTTGTGCCACAGCCTGTTTCACCTCTTCAGTCCACCACGCTGTTCCTTGCACCCCCCTCCGTCTTCTCTTCCTTCCACACACCACATCACATGCTGCACATATTTCTTCTGTAAATATCTTACACACACCTTCCACGTCTCCCATCTGCTCCAATTATGTAAATACATTATATTATCTTGCTTAAGTTGTTCTAATTAGGGACGACAGCTGACGTATATGGAAATGTTCCTGACTCGTCTGGTTCCCTTTCATATATTGATGTCCCCTATATTAGGTTGTGCCTCGACTGACAGTCACCAGGTGATGAGTGCAGGTATGTCATGTAGAAAGTCATTACATATCTGCAGCCGATGGTGTTCTGTTAGTCGAGGTATTTTTACCATTAGTGTAGGTCTAGCTATTTGTCTCTGTAGGATTTAGTATAGGTTAGCGATTTGTCTGTTAGGTGATTAGTTTTAGGGTCTTTAGATTAGTTTGTCTTTATATTATAAGGTATAAAACATATAAAACCAAGAAAAAATTAAAAAAAAATACAAAAAAATAAATAAATAAGATTAAAAATATTATATATATATGTACGTTTGCATGAAAATGTGTCTGTATGTATGCATGGAAGTGTGTGTGTGTGTGTGTGTGTGTGTGTGTGTGTGTGTGTGTGTATGTATATATATATGTTTGTATATATATGTATATATATTTAAATGTATATACATATATATATATATCCATGGCCTTAATAACCAGGGGCTTCGGCCCCGATGGTTGATAGGCCGGAAAAAAAAAAAAAAAAAAAAAAAAAATCACCAACCACACACACACCACAAAGCCAGTCAGGAGACAGAACGTGTGTGCTGGGCAATCACCAGGTCCTGTCCTACCCACTTACTGTTTTTTAATCAGCCCATATACCACTGACCGGGCTAATGTATGGCCCGGCCTGCACTATATGTGCAGGGAATCTTTCAACGAACAAACGAACTTCACCAACCAGCTTCGGGGTGGATCTGTCTGTCCAGCTCCTGCCAGCACCCCTGAGGAGGCGGCCAGTAGCCGCTCCCGCCTTCGCCAAGAAGGTGTCTTCTTTCTTGAGACGGCCAGTAGCCGTTCACCCCTCGCTAAGGGATCGGCCAGTAGCCGACCTGAGGGTAACCAGGAGAGGGCCGGTAGCCGCTCCCGCCTTCATCAGAAGGTGTCCTTCCGCCTCTTCATTATAAACCTACACCGGCTCCACCCAGCATAGTAAAGGGTTTCCTGTTGTACAGGAAACTATTTGGCTTGTCACTCAGTGTACAGTCACCAACAGGAAGAAAGAAGAGGAAAGAATGAAGGAAAGAAAGACAGAAGAGGGAGTGTAAAGTCACCTGTAGGCAGAACAAGGAAAGAATGAAGGAAAGAAAGACAGAAGAGGATGAAAGGAAAGAAGGATGGAGGAGAGGAAAGGACAGACACCCGAGAGCAGCACTACATCGAGTGAGTGGATGGTGAGTGCCCCCACCTACCACAAATGCTATGTTTATACTTATACATAATTGCCATAGCACTACTTTGTGACTATAGCCTCGTATTCTAGTGTTCCTTTTCACAGCTCAGCACTGACGATGGATAGATAGCAATTTTCCTCTTCCTTCTGCCTGTGGGTGACTGTACACTGAGTGACAAGCCAAATGACATCCTGTACGCCAGGAAACCATTTACTATGCTGGGTGGTAACCATGTAACCGTATTTTGGCGCCTGGTTGTTTAATGTGTAATTACGGCGCTCCAATCGGATTGAGCCGGTGAAGGTTTATATCCAAGGAGTAGTTGGGGTTTATTGCTCACATAATGCCACTCAGGGATGAGTGAGGCTGGTCACTCTCCTCTTAAATGTCAGGACCAACTTGCCTACCCCAGGCTCCTACGCTCCTCATGGGGAAATGTAAGATTGGATGATGGATGGATGGATGGATAACAGTAGCATTGCCTTTCTGCCACTGAATTACGTGAAACAGGCATCAAAAGGAAGAAAAGCAAGGTCATATTATAATAAAAACTGTATGTCTACTCTCCCATTATGGTCCCTGGAAATGTTATAATCATTTATTACCCTATATGGGCAGCACCAAGGCGGATCCCTCTTATCACTGGCCAGTTTCAGCGTTTAAAATAGTACTTCCACTTTAACTTGAGGATTTTCGTCCTACTGCAAAATACTCCCAGTAGTTCAGTGGCAGAATGTGACAATACTAGTCTTGCAACTCTTCTAAATAACTTTGTGACTATAAAAGTAGCACCACAATTATTGTTAATATTTTTTACAGTTCAGCATTTTATATGTAGAAATGGCAGATTTAGGTCTAGTTAAAGCAGACTGAGCACACCTGTAGCCAGATTATTCGAAAGGGAAGGGGGAGGGTCGATTGCTGCTGAATTGGACTTGCACAACAGCCGGTTTGTCAACTGTCTGCTGCATGCCTGCTATGGGGGTCTGGGTGTATACATAAGCAACGCTAAGAAGCAACATAAAACTTCTGAACAATGGAGAGTGACTCTTTTTGCACTGGTATTTAAAAAACAGACCATGAAAAAGTGAACATTCAGACAGGTGGATAGGGGTCGCCCGACCCTCTCCCCCCCCCCCATTGGCTACGGGCCCGCTGAGTACAGCTGCACAGGCCTTCTCGTGATTTGTCTGCTGTGTGTGCTGTCCGACTCGACATGGACTTACCTTGGCCAGGATTCTCCTCGTATCACGGAGATTATTCTCTCAGGCATTGAAGCACACATCCCTTTCTTATCCCGTGACTAATGAAAAAAAAAAAAAAAATCTAAGCACGCTTGTTCTAATGCTGTCCACGACAAGAAGGCCTACACAAGGTAGCGGAACAAATCCACCTCTGAATTTCATCTCTTTTACTTCTCTGCCTTCAAAGTCTGTCCTTCGCTCTGCTAAAAATAATTTCATTCGTACTAAATGCACTGAACTCTCTAACTCGCGTTCTTCCTGCTTTTTCTGACACCTTGTCAAAAACCCTTCTAACAACTTCACTTTACCATCCTTCCCTCCTCTTTTCCTCTCTGAAGGCTCTGTTGCCATTTCTTCTGATGAAGCTGAACTCTTAGCTCAGACTTTCTCCTCCAGTTCCACCTTAGACGATTCTGGTGCTGTTTCTTCATCGTTTCCCCCATCTGACTTCCTCATGCCTGACATTAAAATGTCTTCACTTGATGTACTTTCTGCCATCACTGGCCTCAATACTAACAAGGCATATGGGCCTGATGGGGTCCCTCCTGTTGTCCTCAAGAACTATGCATCTGTGCTTACACCTGCCTACGTAAACTCTTTCACCTTTGTCTGTCAACTCGTACCTTTCCTTCTTGCTGCAAGTTTGCTCTCATTCAGCCTGTCCTAAAGAAGAGTGACCATTCCCAGCCCTCTAACTATCGCCCAACTAGTTTAACATCCTGTATTTCTAAAATTTTTGAATCTATAGTTAACAAAAAAATAAAGCACCTTTCATCTTTTAAATCACCTTTTAAAGCACCATAACCACCTAAAGGGTGGTTATGGCCATGTATGTGGGTGCTCGCACCAGGTAAAGATGAATGGAGATTTGAGTGAGGAGTTTCCCGTGAATGCTGGTGTGCATCATGAATCAGTCTTGAGCCCCTTACTGTTTATAATGGTACTTGAAGCCCTCACACGTGACTTCAGAAATGGACTCCCGTGAGAGATGTTGTATGCTGATGAATTGGTGTTGATTGCAGAGAATGAAAGGGAGGCGGAGGAAAGATTCAGGAAATGGAGAGATGGTATGGAGCACAAAGGCTTAAGAGTAAATGCAGATAAAACAAAAGTGAAGGTATCTAGGGCAGGGGGCGGTACTGTCAAAGAAGAGGGGGAGTGGTTATGTGCGATTTGCCACAAAGGCGTGGGAAGTAATTCCATCTTGTTCAGTGTTTTTGTGTTTTTGATAAGTGGGTGCATAAGAGATGTAGTGGTATTAGAGGTAGACTGCGAGATAATGCTGATTTCATGTGTGCGGTGTGTCAGGGAGAGCATGTGGAGATTGTCAGGCGTGAAAGAACTGAGCTTGCTAGTGAGTCTCTTGAATGTGTGGAAAAGTTTTGCTATTTGGGAGACATGTTATGTGCTGGAGGAGGGGCTGGAGCTAGTTCTGTGGCTAGAGTGAGGAGTGATTGGAAGAAGTTTAGCGAGCTGTTGCCTCTCCTGATATTGGGAGGGCTCTCCCTCCGTGCTGAGGGATCTTTGTATGCGGCATGTGTTAGGAGTGTAATGCTGTATGGTAGTGAGAGGACAGTATAGGAAGAGGATATTCATAGGCTCAAACGTACAGATATGACAATGATTAGGTGGATGTGCAGTGTGTCCCTGAATGCGAGGCCTGGGGGGACAAGGATTATGATGGAAAAGCTGAGAGGTATGATGAGACTGGGGTGTATTAGTGTTGTGATGAGCAGAGGTACATTGAGATGGTTTGGGCGTGTGGAGAGGATGGGGGATGATACTTGGGTGTAGAAAGTGAGAAGTGTTAATGTTGTGGGTAGGATAGAGAGAGGTAGACCAAAAAAGACCAGGGACAAGGTCATTGAGTGTAACCTCAGGGTTATGGGACTCAATAGTGAAGCTGCCAGAGATCGAGCAGCATGGAGAGCCGCCATTAGGTGGCCAAGGCCGACGCATGCAAGCATGTTGGAGCCTTCAAGAACGAAACGAAACGATACTTTCCTCTCATAACCTTCTTTCCAATTGTCAGTATGGGTTTCGCCAAGGGCGCTCTACTGGTGATCTTCTCTCCTTTCAGATTCCTGGTCATCCTCCTTTCGTGACTTTGGCGAAAGCTTTGCCATTGCACTTGACATCTCAAAGACTTTCGATGGAGTCTGGCATATATCTTTAATTTCCAAACTGCCCGCTTACGGCTTCTGTCCATCTATCTGTGCCTTCATCTCTATTTTCCTTTCTGGTCGTTCTATAGCTGCTCTTGTAGACGACCACCGTTCATCTCCTTTTGATTATCAATAGTGGTGTTCCTCAGGGTTTTGTCATATCGCCAACTCTCTTCCTTTTATTCATCAATGACCTTCTAAGCTGTACATATAATCTTATGCACTTATACACTGATGACTCCACCCTTCATCTTTCCATTCGCTTCCTGCAGTGTCCTCCTCAGCAATTGCATCAACAAACTAGGGATGAGGTTATGTCACACCTAATGTCTGACTTGGTTCATATCTCTGAGAGAAAAGTAAACTTTTTTTTTTTCTTAATGCATCATAAACCAGATCTTACATCTTTCGACCGGTCAAAATCTTCCTTAGGAGTATCCTATAATCTTTAACATATCCAACTCAATCCTGCATCATCTTTGAGCATTCTTGGGGTTTCATTCTCTCAGGATTTATCTTGGAAAGATCATATTACCTTTCTTGTAAAATCTGCTTCCAAGAAATTAGATGTGCTAAGCCGACTCCGTGCCCTCTTTACCCCTGCACAGTCCTTGACTGTATACACGGGTTTTATTCTCCCCTGTGTAGAGTGCAACTCTCATGTGTGGGGAGGCTCCCCACATACAGCTCTTCTCAACGAGGTGGAGCCAAAGGTAAGGCGTTTCTTCTCATGAACTCTCCTCTTACTGGTTCCCGTCAATCTCTGTCTCGTCGCCTCACTATTGCATCTTTATCTCTTTTCTATTGCTACTTCAACGGTCATTGCTCCTATGAACTGTCTGCTTGCATCCCTCCACCACTACGGCGGAAGCGTAGCACCCATTTAGCAACAAACTCTTTTCCTTTTCTGCCCAACTTTCTAATGCAAAAGTTAACCGCTACTCCCAGTCTTTCATGTATGCAACAGGTCAACTCTGGAACTGTCTTCCCCTGCCTGTATTTCCTACTGCCTATAACCTCCAGTCTTTTAATCGCAGTTTGTCCAGGCATCTCAAAATGAACAAATTTTGAATTTGGCTCTCTCTAATCGTGTTCCTTTTTATCTTGGAGGGAACAATTTGTATATATATATATATATATATATATATATATATATATATATATATATATATATATATATATATATATATATATATATACTAGTTACTAAAACTATCGAAAGACCGTGATAGCGATATTAAATGATTCATTGCAACTGGATGGAAAAGGGATTTAATCCCCGGGCTCGGCAACTATGGCCATATAGCCCCGCTAGGTTACGGGAGCGCGCTACCACTCCCGGCACGGCAGTCCCGGGCGAGGCTCGAACTCGCAATCCCCCGATCACGACTCCGATGCTCTACCACCGAGCCACCGTGCCCCCGAACTGGATGGAAAGCTGTCGGTAAACAGAGAGACATCATGAAAAGCAGCTTGCCAGTATGTATGAAACGAAAAAGGACGTATAACCCCAGCCACGACGTACAGTTGTAAGACCTGGAGACTGACAAAATCTATGGAAAATTAATTAATCCGTTCTCAAAGAGCAATGGAGAGGTTAATGTTGGGAATACCTTTAAGAGGCAGGAAAAGATAAACTTGAGTGAGAGCGCAGACTAAAGTCAAAGACATTATAGAAATTATAAAAGAACAGAAATGGAGGTGAGCAGGCCATGTGGCAAGAATAAGGGATAACCGATGGAGCAAGAGACTGATTGACTGGACTCTAAGAGACTGTAACCATAGCAGAAAAAGGCCAGACAGGAGGTGGAGAGATAAGATAGAGAAGTTTGCAGGTAAAACGTGACAAAGATTATCTCAGTCAAGGAAATCGTGAAGGTTGATGGAAGCCTCTGTTTTACAGTGGACTTGCAATGGTTGATTATATATATATATATATATATATATATATATATATATATATATATATATATATATATATATATATATATATATATATATATATATATATTCACATACACACACATAGAGAGAGAGAGAGAGAGAGAGAGAGAGAGAGAGAGAGAGAGAGCCTCTGTGGTAGAGTGTGGGAGAACAAGGGTTCTCGCCCCGCCAGGGTAATAAACTCTGGGAGTGTTCACTCGGCCACGTACTGTTTTGTTGGACGTAAGGGATGCTGTCGTTGAACCAGCGTCCTGAACTATAAAGTATGCTTGCACCCAGTCGGTTGCGCGGTCCCATTACACTTGGTTCACAGACTACACACACATCCAAAGCTACTCCAACATAACAATTACAGTTACAAGCACTTCTCACCCCACATACAATCTCTACCAGACAGCCTAAGCCACTTGGTGGAGATATTCATACATTGGCTGTATCGTCCCCACTTCGGCCGGATAGGCCGGTCCTGCAGTGGACATTCAAACGGCTGATGATATATAAATGTATATATACATACATATCTGTGAATATATACATACATATCTATATATCTATATCTATATCTATCTATCTATCTATCTATATATAGGCTACACGTATGAATGTATATATACATATATATATACATTTACACACACACACACACACACACACACACACACACACACACACACACACACACACACGCCTGAGTCATCAGAACGATTGTATGGCGTAACAGGGCACCACAGTGAACTAAGAGGACCCGTGGATGTCCGGACTGAAGTGGCACGGCAAGAGGCCATACTTCCAGTCTACGTTGCCGACATGAAGGATCCTTGCCTTCTTGGTCTGGACTCTCTGATGTCCATGGGATGTGAGTTGGATTCTGCTCCATGAAGCTGAAGGTTCGAGGAAAGTCAGTTCTGGTGGCGAGATGAGGGCACTCCGCACTAAGTGATATCCCTAAGATTAGAACTATTGCTCCAGTGCAAGGTGAGTGGCTCTTTTGACAGCTGTCCAGGGGTAGTGAAGCCTGATGTACAGTGCAAGACGAAGGCCGGAGTAATGGTGAGGCGAACTTTCGTGGAAACAGTGCAGGTGAAGTGCCGGTTGTGGTGGCCAATATCTCCCGTGAGACACAGAAGATCAACGAAGGAGAAATTGTGGAACTGTTCCAGGCAGTGGACCCTGACAGGCATCAGTGGAAGGCCTGTGAAAGGAGTGTAATCAAAGAAGATGGGAATCTGCCAGACTACTTACAAGACATATTTTCAAGGAGATGCCAGTGCCGGATGACTCAGAAGTGCTGCACTTAAGGCAACTGCTAGTGAAGTTTGCTTGATGTCTTTTCCACCAGTGTTTTAGACCTGGGATGCACTGATCTGGCGGAGCATTGTATCGACACCGGGGATCACCGCCTGATTATACAGCCAGCTTGGAGGATGGCGCCAACTAAAGCGCAAGAAATGGAGAAGGTTATGGAGAATTTTCAAATTATAATTATAAGTCATGTACTAGAATTTTCAAACTATAAGTCATGTACTAGTATTGAAGTATCACACAGGATACTATTTAGACAATAGTTCAGGATAGCAGGTGAATGGCACAATAAGTAGTGTTTGTAATATTTCGGGCAGGGGAATAGATTACTGTCACTTAGAGGGGAATAATATGAACGGTATTTAGGCTGGGCAAGTATTTCAATGGTTTTGCAGTGAAGAGGAATTACAAGTACACTATGAAGGCCGATTGTGTTGTTCACTGAAATCACTGCACTCTTATTAGATCTCTCCTCTTACTCTCCTATGTGACTGTTTTCCCAAATCACCATTATCACACATTACTAGGCCTTGTACTTAAGTTCTTTTGGATAATACACTGCCCAATATTCCGGTCACTATTACACTGTCATTGCACTCTTCACTGTCATTCACGGTCGGTGAGGCGGCGGTGTGGTTAGTGGGGGGCAGCGAGAGGACTCACAGCCCGACTCCTGATGGGGGCTGAGTCCCGCCTGTGGCCTTTGTATCCAGCAGCATGGGATCACTCGTAGGGGCGTCCTCTTTCGTCCGGGGCTGGGGGCAGAGAAGGGCCCTTCACTGTCAGGGCTTGGAGTCGGAGTGCGGCCCTCAGGGCTGGGGCCGAACAGCCTCCTGAAGCGCGCACTTAGGCGCCTGATGGAGGACGAGGGCCGTCTGCATCGGGTTGGGGAGAGGCCTTGCTCGGGGATCCTGGGGGCGGCCTCAGGGGCCCGGTGGCTGCGACGTCCTGCCATCAGGGATGCCATCAGGATTGAGCTGCAGTGTCGGTCGTCATCGGAGTCCATCAGGTAGGGCCCCTCTGGAGCCGGCTGGGTGAAGTACAACCCTGGGGATAGCACAGGGCCTCTCCACAGGTCCTCAGGATTGGGACCGTCCTCCTGGGGGATGTCACGTCGTGGGGATGTGGCAGCACCTGACGGAGGAGTGGCTGCTGTCCGTCTTCTGCCGTAGGGCCCGGCTACTGGCTGTGGCCTTTTAGGGGCACGGCTTCTGGCCGTTGCTGGGGCCTGGTTACTGGCCGTGGCCCGTGTGGGAGGGCGGCTACCAGCCGTCTCTGAGGGAGGGGTGAGCGGCTACCAGCCGTCTCAGGGGCACCTTTGGAGTGGCTACCGGCTGTCTCCTGAGGGAGGGGTGAGCGGCTACCAGCCATCTCGGAGGCTCCTTCGGAGCGGCTACCAGCTGTCTCCTGATGAAGGCGGGAGCGGCTACCAGCCGTCTCCTGATGGAGGTGTGAGCAGCTACTGGTCGTCTCATGGGCACCTTCGGAATGGCTACCGGCCATCTCCTGATGAAGGCAGGAGCGGCTACTGGCTGTCTCCTGAAGAAGGGGTGAGCGGCTACTGGCCGCCTCAAGGACACCTTCGGAGCGGCTACCGGCCATCTCTTGAAAGAGGGGTGAGTGGCTACCGGCCATCTCTAGGGCATCTTCAGAGCAGCTACCAGCCGTCTCCGGACAAAGGCGGGAGCGGCTACTGGCCGTCTCCTGAAGAAGGGGTGAGCGGCTACTAGCCGTCTCAAGGGCACCTTCGGAGCGGCTACTGGCCATCTCCTAATGAAGGCAGGAGCAGCTCCAGCTGTCTCCTGAAGGAGAGGTGAGCGGCTACCGGCCGTCTCTAAGGCATCTTCGGAGTGGCTACCAGCCATCTCCTGATGAAGGCGGGAGCAGCTACTGGCCGTCTCCTGAAGAAGGGGTGAGCAGTTGCAGGCCGTCTCAAAAAGGGCGCGGCTACCAGCCGTCGCTGGGGTGTTGCCTGGAGCTAGAGTAATAGCTCCACCCCTATCCTGTTGAGGGTCAGCTCACCTGCAAGGTAGTCTCCTTTTCCTGCTATGGTGACGGCAGGAAAGTTCCGGGTCATAGGGGAGCACAGCCTGGGCGGACTTATGTCCCTGTCGCCTGGGGTCGGGTTGTGCTCTGTCTGCCCCTCCATAGGCTCCTCCTCGGGGTGTTGAGTTGCCCTCAGTTGCTCTTCCTGGCATTTTACCCAAGAAGTGCTAGCCTACTTGTTTCAGAAGGAAGTGAAGTACCTGAGACACTGTAAGTGAGGGCAGCATCTGTAATGATCTAGAGAAGATGGCAGCTGTGAAAAACTGGCCGGTGCCAACTTGTGTGAAGGAACTACGGAGTTTTCTGGGTTTGTGTGTAATGGGGTGTATAAAAGCCTGCGTTGCCTGTAGAGCGGGGATCCTCTCTTTTGCTCAGTGGTAACGTGCATGCGCATTACGCTCGAGGGCCCAGGATCGAATCACGGCCAGACCACTGTGATTAATTTGTTAAGTTTCAGTTTGGGTCATTACATGTGTACCTACTACCGGTGTTTTGTCAAGGATTATGCAATGATAGCTACACCTCTGCACAGTTTGTTGGGGAAGAGGCAGAAGTTTGTGTGGACAGCAGTGACTCAGAAGGCCTTCAATGAACTCAGGCATGCATTGGCAACTCTCCAATGTTGCCATACCCAGATCAGAGTTCCTGGACTGTGATGCTAGTGACCACAGTATTGGTGGAGCCCTGTCGCAGAAGCAGGATGACAAGGAGTATGTGATGGCATATTATAGCAAGAAGCTCAGCCCACCAGAGAGGAACTGCTGTGTGACTCGTAAGGAGCGCTTGCCAGTGATGAAGAGCCTTGACTTCTTCTGTCCCTACTTGTATGGGTCCTACTTCATCATCAGGACAGACCATGCAGCACTGAAGTGGCTAAAGACATTAAAGAATCTGGAAAGATAACTACTGTAGCATGCCGGCTTGGGAACCAGCACAACTGTGAGGTGCAGCACCGTCCTGGGCGGGCACATGGCAATGCTGACGGCCTGAGTCGTCGGCCCTGTGACCCAGAGTGGCAGCAGTGTAGTAAAAAAGAAGACTGAAACAAGAAGTGCAGTCATACTGCAGTGACAGGGCCAGCGTCAGATGACGAAGACCTGAAGAGGATGCAAATTTACAACCAGTGCTGGAATGGCTGCAGCAGAGTACAATGCAACCATCATGGGAAGAGGTTTTCAGGTTCAGTCCTGCGACTAAGAGCTACTGGAGTCAATGGAACCTTCTTTGTTTGAACAACAGACTACTGGAACGTCAGTGGGAGACACCCGATGGCCTCAGCAAGTATTGGCAACTGGTGGTTCTGAAGAAAATGAGGTTCGAGATCTTGGATGAGTCCCGTAACCAAATCACTAGTGGGCACCTGTGAGTGAAGAAGTCAGCTGTGAAGGGTTTTATTGGACTGGCATTAGTCAGAACGTTGAAGAATGGTGTTGGGCCTGTGATAATGCTGTGCCAAGAGGACCCAAGATACGTGGTTGTGCCCCTCTTCAGCTGTACCAAGTGGGTACACCGATGGAAAGAGTCGCGTTGGACATTGCTGGACCTCTGCCACTCACTGAAAGAGGAAACTGGTATATATGTGTCGCCATGGACTACTTCACAAAGTGGCCAGAAGCCTATGGCATCCCCCATCAAGAGACTGCAACTGTTGCTCAGGTGCTGGTTGACCAGTTTTTCTGTCGTTTTGGGATGCCACAAGAGCTACGTTCAGACCAGTGTAGAAACTTCGAGTCTGCTGTGTTCCATGAGTACTGCAAGTTACTGGGGATCAAGAACACCAGGACGACCCCACTAAGGCCGCAGTTAAATAGGATGGTGAGGAAATTCAACTGGACCCTGGGACAAGAACTGGCCAAATACGCCACAAAGGGACAAACGGAATGGGACCAGAAATTACCTGCGTTGCTGATGGCATATCGGTTTGCATCCCATAAGTCTATCGACTACATCTCTGCAAAACTGATGCCGGGCCACACGACTTATGTCACCTGTTGACTTGTTAATGAGAGACCACCTAGTGAAGAGCTGCCTACAGACACCTTCAGCTACAGTATGTGAAGCATCTTCATGAAAGGTTGGCTAAGGTACATCATCAAGTGCGAGAGGCTCCAAAGTTTTCAGGCGAAGTGATGAGGTGCAAGTATGATGCCAAGGCAAGTGAGGTGAGCTCCAAGGATGGTGACAAAGTTTGGTCATACAATCCTTAGTGGAAGAAAGGGCAGACACCAAAACTGCAGAGCCCGTGGGATGGGCCTTACACTGTGATGAATCGCCTGTCAGATGTAACATACTGGATTCGGGGAGGCAGGAAATCTCCCCCAAAGGTGGTACACGTAAATCGTCTGTGGCAGTATCATGGGCCAGGACAGTTTAGCTGGGACGTCTCCAAGGAATCGTTCTCACCCGCAGCCAAGGATGTTGAGGAGGACCAGGAGCTGAAGTACAAGAGGATGGTGACAGTTTCCTGAAGGAAGAAGTGAATCAGGAAGAAGACCAAGACATTCCAGGAGGAATGGACTGTGTGGAGCAGCAGGGATTCTTCAGAAGCGGCATAGGAGAAGAGCTGATAAGTTGAAAGACTATTTTGTGTTTAATTAGATGCTTAGTTTGGATTATGGATTACTGGTAAGTCTGTATACGTTGCGTAGTTTTGTAGGGACGACAAAGGACTAGGGAAGGGGTAGTGCTGAGACGTGGGATTTGCTAGTTAGGAAGTACTAGAAGATTCTCAGTAATTCTCGTAGTTCGGTTACGAGTCAGAGTTGCCAGTTAGCCTGCTGTTTGTGAGCAGATTTTGAAAGTTGTACATTAATTTTTGTACTATTTTTCTCTATAATGTATTATATATGTGATTGTTTGTTAAACTATGTAATTTTATCTCAGTTTGTATGCTAAATAATTTAGCATTAAGCAGTGTAAGAAAACTTTGGATATTTTGGATGTCTCCGAGTTGGTAACTTGCTTCTCCATGAATGTAGTAGATCATTCTAGTATATAGGAGGCTTATAATTTTAAGGATGGGGAAAGGACAAGAGGAGTTCTCAGTTCAATTTGAGTTTAGTTCAGTGTATGTTCAGTGTCAGTGCAGCCTATCATAGTGAAGACTGTATAGCTCCGGTGCTTGTGAAAACAGTGAAGTGTAGTTGACAAGCATTAAGTGTAATTATTTGATGAATAAAGGCAGCGAACTTGAGAAGCCAGTGTTTATTTACCGCACCTGAGCTGGTCTTGTTGTTGCACACCGAAAGGTTGACCCTAGGAAGAACAACTCGCTGGACAACGTCCTTCCATTACTGAACTACTGCCGTCGGAGCCTGTGGCAGTGTGGGACGGGGACGTAACAATACTTAGCCAACAGTGCTCTTCAAGCTTCTCCTCCTCTTCCTCCTCCTATTCACAGTACGAGTACTACGAACCATGACGTATACCGGGTACTGCACCCTACATATATTACTTTTAAAAAGGGTACAACACTCAATGGAAGGTATTCGTTTCAAAATTTGCTGAAATAAATTTTATTTGAACCGAAATGGTTACAGTAACTTGATGTAATAATAATTTATAAGCGAAATAACTGATGCAATAGTTTATTCAGTGCAACTAGTGTACTCCAGGACCTGGATATAAAGACCCGTATACATTGCCGAAGGCGTAGAGTTTAACAGTTAATCTGAGTATGGGCTATCCCTAGAATCAAGGTTCTACTAGGTGGAATTCCGAAACTTGTAGCGTAAACAGGAAACCACCATTTTAAAAAATGACCACTGTCGGTACCAAATAAGGAATCCGAATATAATTTGATAGGAACGTACTATAAAATAATACAAAACTCTAGTGTCTGTTGTAAGGTGTTCAGGTATGCCCGACATGACTGTGGCGTAAAAAAACACGTTAGTGTTAGACGTTATGTGCAGAAAACCAAGATGGCCGCTATGCAAAGTCCGTCATACATGAAAATGTGTTACTTTTGACTGTAGTGTGGTAGGAGGAGGATTTTGGTATATTTTATGGGATTTTCAGGTATACATAACCAATTAGTAATGTCCTGAACAATGTTGCAAGGTAAATGATGTGATATGTGCGGCCGAGATTGGAAGCCCTACCCTCACATCGTGTGATTCGTGGCCATATCAAGAAAGCCTTTCTTGTTATGCACATAGTCCTCTAGCCAATTAAATGACCCTCACTCGATTCCAGATCCACTGAACTATGGCTGAATAATTGATAATGACATCATCTTTCATGAAAAATGTCTAAGATATTAATTGGATTTATACTGATGCTCTTATTTTCTTTTGATGTGTAGCCTACTGTGTGGCCTCTATCAATGAATTTATTATTATACAGTGTATTAACCCCATTATTAGCCTATTTTACCACTTTCTGTGTTTCAAAATATAAACCATATTCATGCCATAACAGGACATATATACCAAATGATCTTTGTCATACTTTTATGTCAAAGGAATAGATGTTTTCATGTTTGACAGACTTTGCGTGGCTACAATCTTGGCTTTCGGTACGTATGCAAGGTCTAACATGTTTTTATGCCAGCACTGTATCGGACATACCTGCAAACCATATAATGCACACCAGAATGATCTTTTTATTACGTTCCTATCAAAATGTATACGCATTTCTTATCTAGCTCTGACCTGTTGATGGCCATTTTTGAAAATGGCTGTTTCCGGTTTACAGTACAAATTCTGGAATTCCACCTTGTCGATTCTTGAAGGCATGGGTATCCCATACTCAAACAGACTGTCAGACTCTATGCCTTCGGAAATGTGTATGGGACTCTAAGTCCAGAGCCAGGGCTAGAGTGTGCATGGGATGAAGGAACGATGATCCGAAGTAGATGAATATGAGGTGTGTGTGTGTGTGTGTGTGTGTGTGTGTGTGTGTGTGTGTGTGTGTGTGTGTGTGTGTGTGTGTGTGTGTATGTGTGTGTTCTTACCTAATTGTATCTTTACAGGAATGAGTCAAGCTCGTACTCTCCCGTGTCTTAAACCATATTTATCGTACATATCCTTAAATTTGTGAATTGTTTTGGCACACACTATTTCATTCGGTAGTAAATTCCACTGATCAGTTGCTCTATTTGGGAAACTAAATTTCCTTACGTCTTTATCACCTCTCTTTTTATGCAATTTTTTGCAGTGTCCTCTTGCTGATGCTTCCCCATACGTTAAGTAATCATTTATGTCTATTTTCTCCTTTCCTGATATGCATTATAGCATAATCATGTCACCTCTTTTCCTTCTCTCTTGTAGTGTTGGTAGATTCAGTTTATTTATGTGTGTGTGTGTGTGTGTGTGTGTGTGTGTGTGTGTGTGTGTGTGTGTGTGTGTGTGTCACTGGTGCACAAATGACACACGACAAATAAAGAGCAGACGGCGATGGCACTGATGATCGTTCCACGCCCCTCTGTACAGCATGGCACAGTCCTGACCCACACCGCGTTGCTTGTAGTTGTTCGGCTGTCCGCGATCCCAATTACTGTACCCTTCCACACTGCTTCCTGTAGAATTATACCAAGAGCAGTTACAGTTCATCTATTGTTCTACGATTAAGTTTTAATATTATTTTTGTTAATTCCTTATTATTTTGGTTCGGTTCCCGTATCCATCAGTACCTGTACACACACACACACACACACACACACACACACACAGTCCGTATGCATTCTCTCTCTCTCTCTGGGTCAAGGATGGACCTCTCCCCCCCCCCCCTTCTGCAGTCCTGAATACGCGCTAGAGACTGCCAACATTGCTCCTCAGCGATGCAAACTCTTTTATGATTAACTTTATACTGAAGTTAAACATTTCTTTTCAGGTGGTGTTTGCTACCCTTTAGTAGCCAAATAATTACGATTCTTAAGCACCAAAGACACTGCTATAAAGTGATCATTAAGATTTCCAACTTCAGGCACTTCAATCCGATATTTTTTTTTTCTATGCAGCATCAATTCGATAATTTTGTTTTTAATTCTTGCCATCTCCAGACGAAGGGAATTATATCTCCCCGCTCCAAACTGTAAAGTCTCCCCTAAGCTGAATTAAATTATTTAGGTATAACACGATTTAACAAAACAATTCGTCACCGGACTAAAGGGGTTAGTTAATCTGGCTGCAAATAGTTTACTTAGGAAAAGCTGAAAGTATTATGGCGTGTGTTCTGTGACAAAGATCCGTAACCCCTTTCTGCTTGTTGATGATCGGTGTAGTTAGTTAGGTGGGTCGTGTTGATCAGTAACCAAGGAGACAAGTTCTACTACATAATTCAGGTTCATCAAATTTAACGCAAACACGCCAAGGTACTGTATTTAAATTGTGTGAGTATAGTCCAGTTTCGTTAGATGAAACAAAAAAAATGTCTACAGTTAAACCGAGTATATGTAAAAGTGTAGGAGAGACCCGCATATACGAAGGTCAGATTTAAATTATCGTCAGCAAGCCCCTGATTTACGAGAGTCAAATTTAAAATATCGTAGGCAAACCCAGAATTTGCGAAAGGTCGGATTTAACATCGTAGGCAATCCCCGAATTCACGGAGGTTAGATTTACAATATCGCAATCAGCAACGAGGAAAAGAAGGAAATCTTTTATTTTCCGTCGTTTGTTTCAGTAATGACAAAAAGGGGGCGTGGGGGGAGAGGGGTGCTTGCTTTCCCCTTCACCATTACGGGGTTAATGCATTGAATCCTGAGACTTTTCATAGTTTTTTTTTTTTTTTTTGTTAATAACGAGTTCATTCAGCCTGGGAAAGACCTCTCGTAAAGGAAAGGTATTGATGAAGGCTGTATTTAACTCCCTCAGTTCGAAAAGTTCATCCTAAGCCCAATACAATCGTGTGGAGATAACAATTATTATATAAAAAAAATGTCACCAGAATGTTGTTGTTCTTGTGGGCCAAAGCTCATCCGAACGTGGACTTGTGGACCTGCAGCCTGAACCTGCCCTTCTGCAGTCCACCAGCCTCCTTTTGGGGGACAGGGAAGGAGCTGAGGGACGTTCGTATAGCTGGGCAGCATACTATAATAGTGCCATCGCACGAAGGCTTCCCTCTCCAGCACCAGATCATCGGATTAGAAGGTTTAATAACAGATCTGTAACACTCACCGTCCGCCCATCGCCACTGTCCCTCCTCCTGCTTATCCGTGAGGCCTATCCAGTAGCCTTCCTTGGCGCTGATGGCCGCCTGCACCACACGCTCCTCGTTGCCATCCTGTCCAAAATATACACACAGATACATACACACACACGCACGCACACACACACACACACACACACACACACACACACACACACACACACACACACACATACATACATACATACATACGTAACATGTGCTTGCACAAACATATTAGACACACACACACACACACACACACACACACACACACACACACTAGTGAGTGGTTAGGTAAATTTAGTGCTAAATTATTGACATGAATATTCGTTTACTCATCCACATGCAATGTAATGAGTGTGACCAGTGCAGTATAATTACATACTGTACTAATAAAGAAGGCAACGGTGATAAGATCTTTCCTATGCTAAGTAAACTGTCTGCATATGTTAAGAATTGAGAATAATGAGTGGGGCTTAATTTTACTCTAATTGTATGCTGCTGCTGCTGCTGCTGATGATGATGATGATGATGATGATTTTTAATAATAATAATAATAATAATAATAATAATAATATTATTATTATTATTATTAATATTATTATTAGCTGAGGGAAGCCTCTAGCAGCCAATGCACATCTGGCTCTTTTTGGCTAAGCTTTCTTTGGAAATTACAAATGATAACTTGTTTGTCTGTCTATCTGTCCGCTGGCCATATCCAAAATTTCAGGGCAAATACTAAACAAGGATACGTATAGTCTGCAATGTCAGTTTTGGAGAAAGACTCTTTGAAGTGCCAGTCACTGTACTCCATTTCACCAAGTTCGGTCCCATCACTGATGTCCTCAACGTCTGCAGTGTTTATGTAAATCCCCTGCACTAGGTAAACCTCTATGTTTTACCTTGAGAACCAATGTATAAAGGCAATACTAAAAGGTATATCCAGTACTGAGGACCTTTATCAATGCTACAGGTGTTGAGGACATCACTGATGGTACCAGACTCAGTGAAATGGAGTATATGTTGGAATTTCATTTTTGGTAACTACTAACTACGCAATAATATTCACTGCTTTTCTTTGACTGATAGTTCTATAAAGATAGGTAGATAGATAGACAGATAGATATAAAGCTGTTCATCATACTTAGTACAATCTACAGCAAAGTTCACATATACGCGACACGTCTAACAGTGCAATGAGTGCAATTCTGGAGAGGTTACCCTCGTGAGTGAAAGACGGCGTTACCTTGAATATTATGAGGGAGGCGCCATCTGCAGCACACTGAGCCTCGGCGTCGCTGTACATCAGTTTCTTCTTGCTGTACACCCGGTACGCAAAGGTGCACGCCATCTTGTAGCTTGCAGGAGCTTGGAAGTGCAGGAGCAACATGATACAGTTAAACTACTTTCGCCCGAGGACGTCAGTGATAATTACCTTCGCCAACGAAGTTGGAGAAAGTTATGTATTACCTAGTTTTGTCTTTTTGTTTGTCCACACGGTATCTCCAAAGTTTTCAATGAATTTCAATGAAGTTTTATAGAAGGGTGGGCCATGGGCCTAGAAAAAAAAAAAAGATTAAATTTGGGGCGGATCCGGATGCTGCAATGCCATTGGCGACGGTATGTGCTCTCTGAGTGCTTTCTACCTGCATTTGTACTATAATTTAAGACGAGCTTAATTCGAACTGAACAAATTCACGTAATTATTATTTGACACTGCATTGTTCACCTTCAGTAGTTAAAAGTAGCAATGCAGTTGAAAGGCACAAAGTTCACTGACTAAAACTTCCAAGAATTCGAAATGCTCCTAAAACTATTACAAAAATGACACTCTGAGATGTGTCCTTATTGCTAGTCTAATAAAATCTTCCCATAACCTCAACTATAACCCCTCTTTCGTTTTAATCTGATATTTTCTTTCTTTAGTCATGCAGTTCCTGTCCTCAGAGTAGGAGTATTTTCAAGCCACTAACCAGCTTTAGGCCCGTAATGTGGAGGAGCCCGGGCCCTGAGAAGGTATAGTAGTGTTCCTTGGGCTGGCCGCAGTGAGGCGGGGTGGGGTAGGCAGGATAGCAGGACACACCTACCCTTCCTACCCTGTACCCCCATGGTCGTGTTGGCCACGGCAGGAGACTGGTGGTGTGGCAAGGGGTATTTATATTATACACACACACACGATCACGTAGAGAGAGAGAGAGAGAGAGAGAGAGAGAGAGAGAGAGAGATAAATGGATAGATAGAGAGATAGGTAGATAGATAGATAGATAGATAAATGAATAGATAGACAGATAGATGGATAAATAGATAGACAGTTAGACAGATCTATTGCCAGACGCCTCAGTCCCGTAAGGGGTGGCTACAAATAAATCGCCTCCATGTCGCCCTGTCCAATGCCACTTCACTGCCCCGCTCCCAGCTCACACATCCCCCCCTCTCATATACCTCTGCACTCCATCCCTCCATTTCATCCTCGGCCTCCCTCTCCCTCTCCCCCCCTCCACCTCACGCGCATACACTCTCCTCGTTAGTCTCTCGCTCACCATTGTCTCCACATGGCCAAACCACCTCAATGTATTTCTCCTCACGCTTCTATCACA
Source organism: Coenobita brevimanus (assembly GCF_032717465.1). Taxonomy (NCBI): domain Eukaryota; kingdom Metazoa; phylum Arthropoda; class Malacostraca; order Decapoda; family Coenobitidae; genus Coenobita; species Coenobita brevimanus. The sequence continues at coordinate 45,356,168 of NC_137018.1, forward strand.
TCCACATCCACACCCCAGCGCTTCTTCACTTCCTCATTTGTCAGTCTCTCTCCACGTAGCTCCATATGCTCCTCACAAAAAAATTCATTTCTACTGCTCTCACTCTTGGCTTGTGTCCTTCAAAAAAGGTCCAAGCTTCACTTCCATACGTTAGAGTTGGTATCACAATACTGTTCTGCAGTGACTTTTTCACTTCCACGCTCATTTTCCTGGTCCTTATCACCGCTTTCAAAGAACCAGCAACCTTTCTTCCTTGTTGTACCTTTTCAAGCACTTCACCCTCTAAACGTCCATCTTTACTCATCACACTACCCAAGTACTTAAACGTACTCACATTTTCCATTTCCTCCTCATCCAGCCTTACTGTACATTCAGTGGCTTCACTTCTCTCAAAGACAATGCCTTACATTCACCTTTATATTCCGTTTCTTACACACACTCCCAAACTCATGCACCAAGCCTTGCAGCTTCCCTTCATCGTCACTTAACAATACAGTATCATCTGCAAACAACAGTATAGGGAGTTTCCAAACGCTGCCCTCTCTTATTAGAGTCGTTCCAACATCCACAGCCCTACCTTATATCTCTTTTATAGCCCCATCCATATACAGATTGAACAACCATGGGGACATGACACATCTCTGTTTCAATCCAACATTTAGACAGAAAAATTCACTCAGTTCACTATCTACACGCACTACAGCCTTAGCACCCTCATACATACTCTTCATGGCACTCAGCAACTTCCCATCTACTCCATATATCCTTAATACTTTCCACATTCCTTGTCTATCCACCCTGTCGTATGCTTTCACCAAATCAATGAAGGCTGCATACATCTTACCCCCCTCCAGAAACTTTTCCACTAAAGACCTAAGAATGAATATCTGACCTACACAACCTCTCCCTTTCCTAAAACCTCCCTGTTCTCCTCCAGTTAATTCCTCTGTTATTTCTCTAACTCTGTCAATATGTATCCTACCATATATTTTTCCTTTTACACTAAGAAGACAAATGCCCCTATGATTACCCCACTCTTCTTTTTCCCCTTTTCCTTTGCACAAGGGAATAAATATACCTGAGTTCCAATCCTCCAGGACTCTACCTTCCCCCCAGGCCAAACTGCACATCTTCCATAACCATTCTATTACTAACTCTCCCCCATGTTTCAGCATTTCACCACACACTCCATCAGTTCCTGGAGCATTCCCCATTTTGACTTCTTCATTGCTTCCACTATTTCCATCCAACTGATACCTTCTTCTCCTCCTCTCACCTCCCTCCTCCTCCTAGCCATTCCCCAGCCACTTATACTCGCATTACTTTCATTCTCTATATTCAATAATTCCTTAAAGAGTTCTCTCCTTCTGTTCACTTTTTCTCCCGTCTCGGTAAGCAATATACTATTTTTATCTTTCACTCCCCGACCTACTTCTTTCTCACCCTGTCTAACTCTCTTTACCTCTTTCCAGAACATTTTCTTACATTCCCTCCACTTTACACTTAAATTCCTTCCAAATTCCTCATCCACTCTCATCTTACTCTCTCGTACTAATCTTTTCACCTCTCTCTCCCTCTCTACATGTAACTCTCTCTTCCTTCTCTCAGCTTCCTCAATCCCCCTGTTTCTCATCCACTCACTATATGCTTTCTCCTTTTGCGCCATGGCCTGTCTCATCTGTTCATTCCACCATGCTGTTCCTTGCACTCCATTTCGTTATCTCTTCATCCACACACCACTTCACATGCTGCACAGATTTCTTCTGTGAATATCTTGCGCACACTTTCCACGTCCCCCATCTGCTCCGGTCTATATTTACCCAATTGCTCCTCCACTTCTTTCTTATATTCTGCCCTTTCTTTTTTTTTTTCCATCCACTTGCATCCTTTCTACCCTCCCTTTATGGACTGCTTCCTCCTATCCATCCCTTCTCCTCCTCCTCCATTTCATTTGAACCTTGACTTTCACCACCACCATGCAGTGGTCAGAAAGTACACTTCCCCAGCCTCTGTATGCCCTTGCATCCATTACACACCTTCTCATTCATATCATCCACACACACATAATGAATCATTGCCTTCCGTTCATTCAGTTCACCATCCTCCCTTCTCATCATTCGCCAAGTATACCTGTGGATCATTTTGTGTCTGAAGAGGGTATTGGCAATCAGTAACCCCCTCCCTGCACAAATGTCCACTAGAACACTGCCATTCTCATCCACTTCTGCAGGCACACCCCACTCACCAATACTCCATCCGCCTTCATATTCCCTACTTTTCCATTCATATCTCCAACCAAGAACTCTCTTATTCCCTTCAAACTTTTCCATGTACGCTTCCACATTTATCCAGAACTCTTCTTTCACTCTACTTGCACGATCTTGCGTTGGCGCATACACACACAATCGCCCTTATTTGTAGTCCAACTTTCAATTTTACCCACACAGTCCTTGAGCCGACGGATCCATACTCTCTTATATTCTCCCTCCATCTCTTGCATACAACAATACAAACTCCTTTTGTCCTCTCATTCTCACCTACTCCCGCACATACAGTATACCCCATCCACACTTCCATTCTCTCAGTCTCACCCCTCCATTTTGTCACAGTTTTATACATACATACTTATATATATATATATATATATATATATATATATATATATATATATATATAAATATAAAATGTGTGTGTGTGTGTGTGTGTGTGTGTGTGTGTGTGTGTGTGTGTGTGTACGTACAGTACGTATGTAGCCTATATACTCGTATATAAGGCAGTTGATAATTTTGTGGTCTATAGTGTGTCGCTCTCTGCCTGTGTTTCTGTCTCTGTCCGCCTGTTGGGCTGTAATTTCTGAAAGCCTTGACTTTACAACCACACATGTCCTAGTCTGGTTGCTGCTGAACATAAACAAATCAAACTCATAATATGTAATGATCCTGGGTCACGGGAGTGCAATGAAATCAATCTCCAGCTGGAAGTTGGCTCCCGTTTGAGGCATTTGATTGTACTCTTTGACATATACATTTAGCAGTACACAGATCAGTCTGTAAGTTTGTATCAGACTCTCTCTCTCTCTCTCTCTCTCTCTCTCTCTCTCTCTCTCTCTCTCTCTCTCTCTCATACCAACCTCAGAGTTCCACATAAACGCGATGCAAGTGGAGTTCGGGGCATCAAAACACGCCAATCCACATTCTGCCAGCGAGCTGGTGAAGGTGGTGATGGTGATGGTGGCGATGCTGGTGGGCTTTGGCGCCAAATCCTCAGTCACCAATAGGAAGGTGGAGGAGGGGTTGCATTCTGACGCCTTCAACAGCATCAGCAGCAACATATTTATCAAAGTCGTCATCGTTTTCCTCCAGTTCGTTATCTCATACTTTTTATTTATGTTTGGAGATTCAATTTTCTTCTTCTTCTTCTTCTATATCGTGTTCTCGTCCACCGTCTTTTTCTCACTCCTTTCCCTCTTCTTGTTCTTTCTCATGAAGTTTGATGGAAGTTCATTTAGTTCTGTTTGTTGGAAATTACAAAAGAAGATGTCAGTTCCCATTTTCCCTATTTCGTCCAACAATTTCCTCCAATACTGAGAACATTTTCCTCATTTCCTACCAATGTTTTCTTCCCTCCTGCTAATATTATCATACTCATCATACTGTCGATGGTATGAGACAGGGGACTTTGCGACAGACAATCCCTTGAGATTTATTAGGCAAACTATACCTTGATATTCTCTCTTATGCTGTTTTCAGTAATGACAATTTTCTAAATCAGCAACACACAAAAGGATATTAAAGAGTAATATGTAAATAAATAACCGTGGAAGAGTTGTTACGAAATCGCCTAAATGAACGGTAATGGGGCTCAAATTAATTAACAGCATCATAACAATTACCATTCTCCTGGTGGGGATAATGGATGAAATGTGTTACCTCTTCCTATGCTATTTATATATAAACATTCTACCATTCTCCCACTTCTACCAACATTTCGCTCACAACCAACATTTCTATCATCACTCCCAACATTATCTCCAGTTAATAACATTTCTATAACTACCACCATGTTCCACTCACTCAAACGTTACCTCATCTGCCACCATTACACAAGTCCTTGTTAGTATGTCGTCAGATACCGGTAAGCGATAGCAACACGAGTACTTAAGTCAATAAAGTAGTGAAGAATTGCCAACTTTTTTTTTTTTTTTTTTTTTTAGGAGGACAGGTAATTAAAAAAAGCAGTCTTGTAATTCTTCAGTGTTCACTACAGGTATCCCCACTACCTTCTCTGTCACTATATCAACAATTCCAACATCACCAAACCTACTGTTTCAATAAACTCACTAAACACTGCCATGCTACCATTATTTGCTTAGTTTAACGACCAATATCACTGTCTTCCTGCCTCTTCCATGACTGTGGGTGACTGTTGGCTTAAACTATTATTATCCAGTACTACGTGTTTTCCGCCCAAATGACAATACACACAAAGCGGTAATTAAATTTTTTTATGTATTGTGATGTTAACCACAATGCATTGTAATACAAACTAAATGCATGATAGAGAACAACCGTTCGTACTCATTAAAACACCTTCGCTTATCAAGTTACTATTTGTGTTCATTCATGCGTGGAAATCCTTGAAAAACTTCCGCATTTTTTTTTCTTCAAATATTCAGTGTTTTATTATTTTTTAAAATTATTACAGACTCCTATATCACATTACAAGCATCAACATTGGAAACTCTTCTTTCCCCCTGCATATAATGAACATGGCAGTCAGGACATTGTTTTTTTAATTACAGGTTGTGTAACTAAGTGGCCCCTGGTTATGTCAGGATAATTTTAGGCGGCGCCATGTATCCCAGAAGTGCACAAATACACGGTGTCAGCCGGGCAAAAATAGCCCGAGACAAAGAGACGCACCGCGGAAATCAATGTCCTCGGAAATAAATGAATGAAACGCAACCTATTATCAGCTTCTTACCCACCTATACAACACTT